>NW_028259140.1:4242424-4545454 GCF_977971745.1 Zootermopsis nevadensis | reverse complement strand
ACAAAATTTTAAAATACCTTGGAATGACTAAGGAGAATCACGTGATACCAGAGTTACATTTCAATTTGAGGCTTTCAGAATACGATGCCGAAGTTCTAGATAGTCGACATTAAAATTTGGCCACATATTATTTACATTATGCTCATTCCATTAGATAAATCTAATGTGAATCTCTGGGGAAAATATCCAAGAATATGTATGAGTTCAATGGCGCAGTTTATCTAAAAAGATCCTTCGATTAATTTTAAAACTTGTGTAGTTTATCTCCAATCACTTGGGTCAACATGAAAATTAAAAACAAATGAATAATGGGAAAGGAAAGGAGAGGCAAAATCCAAATGCAAACTTCACATAGAACAAAATGCGAAGCGAAAATTTTGTTGTAACCGACCGTCAGAACGAAACAATATGAGATCCTATTATCGAGTTGTAGGTTCTTCCATTAAACTCAGCATATTTCCTTATTAACCTATTCCTTCATTTTAGCTTCGTATAGTGTTATTCCCAGGTTGAAGGAACGCGAGGACTGGGAAGAAGACTGATAAAGCTAACTGACGATCTTAAACAAGGAAAGAAGATGACGTTTCAGGAATTAAAACGAGAAGCTGAGAATAGGGAAAACTGGCGAACTCTTTTTGGGCAGAGCAATGGACCTGTCGTCAGACAGAACACTAAATAATAATAATAGTGTTATTCAATGAATATTCGGAATTGAAACGAAGGGCAGCTCGCGTTCAATCATTTAAAGCCGAGTGGTAAATATACGTACCATCTGCTTTAATAACCCATTTCGCTATACTTTATGTTCAGGGATTCCACATGATTCTCACTGCAAAGAGAGATTTTTATCTTCAAACAGAATTAACCAGATGAGATAGAAATAGTGAAATGTTTTCTTTGAGGTACGGGCTGAATTCTTGGACGAGAACCGGCTTTGAAGGTTTTAACACAGACAGAAGTGTTATGTTTCGTTTTATAAATTCATTTCAACGTTTGCAAGACGGTAAGAGAAGTAAATCGTATTCCGTCCTGGAGGGGAAAAGGTAAGGGGTAGAAATAGAAATGTCAATATGAAATATACAACACTTTTGGGGTTGGGAGAGAACCGGGTGTAGTTATAAATCAGTGTACGTACACAGATAAGAGAAGGTTAGGAAGCACTGGGGTCGAGATTGCTCAAGAATGCAAATTCAGATAGGGAAGAAAAGATACGAAGCAATGTGTATGACGAAAAGCGATAAAGATAGATGTGTGGAAGAACGTGGTGGATGGTGGAAGGAAGAATGACGGTTGGGAAGGAAAAGTTCAGAAGACACTGGCGTGGAAATAATATCCTCCCTTGCTCACCGTCCCAGAACGCCTGGAAGTCTAGGCAGAGAATTCAGTCGGTAGCGAATGATACATAGCCAGGAACTTCCACAGGAATCTGTTGTGTCTTGTGCACACAACTATTGTGTTGTCATACGCAATCATGAGCAACCGTGTTCAGAGAACTGCAAGTGTAAAAAAATAATTCTTATTTCTTTCTGCATGGAAGAACAACGCTAGAAGTCTAAAATTCTCTGCGCTTTTATTATTGCAATTTTTATTCTAATTTAATATACATCGAACAAAACATGCATAATGTAGCAGAATGTTTCTTGATAATTTTAGGTTTTCAATAAATTCCTCCCCTTATGAAGAACATGAAAGACAACTACCACTTCTACAAGTTCCCGTCACTGGACCCTAAAATGACATAGATAAACCAGTCTCACACTCTTACACATTTATTCCTTAAACGTTTTATCTTTATATCAAATCTAAAACTTCTTGACGATGGTGAAGAGTCAATTGAATAAAAATTTCCTTGGATATTATCCATCGTCTAGCAAAATATAAAACGTAAAACGACGTTTCGGAGATAGAGTCCCATCTCCGAAACGTCGTTTTACGTTTTATATTTTATATTTTACTAGACTATGGATAATATCCAAGGAAATTTTTATTCAAATGGTTTTATCTTTAATTCTTTATAGCCATAACCAGGGTTGTCACTCGACCAATTCACTGACTCCCTATACGTTCAGCTGTTACGTCATTTTGATCAGTGCCATGCGCATTTGAGAGACATCAGGTTAAACATGTGATATTGACTCGCTTTCACTTGTCAGACACACATGCCTCATGGAAATTGTCGTCACAGGAAGGGACAAGTGATTGTTATTAATTCAGTTTTGGGTGTGTCATACAATTGTGCTTTTGAATTTTCATTATATTTAGAATACAGTCTTTGGATTTTAAACTTAATATTTTAATACAGACAAAAAAAGATGACTGTCTTCTAGGTTGTTGCGCCGTGTAATGTAAGTTGCATCGTTCTGATTATGGACTTCTAAAACGCCCGTAAATTTTTACCAGAGAACGCGGTGCAACAAGCCAGAATACAGTCATATCAGCCGCCAGTAAAACTTGAAATCTCAAGGAATATGAATCTCTAATTTCACATTTAAGGCTGTCAAATTAATTATAACAAATTAAACAACATTTACGTAATGCAATAAGATTTTCCATTCTAGGACATCGCAGTAGAAACTGCGTAGAGTAACTTCTATAGTTAAATCTATTTCTGTCTTAATCAAAGAATGAATGTCGTTTTATAGTGGAAAAGGCCTATTCCTACATGCGTTATAATTATTCGTTATTAAACGTTTAAACCTATGCGCAGAATTTCATTCGAAGGGGGTTAAATTAGTTTAGACATGGTTTAAAAATGCAAATAATTTTTAATGGTAGCGGGGTCTTGTAAATACGATAACGAACCTTTGAGCTGAGGAATTCCTTGAATAGCTTGAACATCCCAAGAAGGAATGTGCCCCACATAGGTTACTTAGTGTACTTAGCGCTTGATGGCTGTATAAACGAAAATAACTTTCAATTGTCGAAAAATCAAAACAACTCTTAACGGTTGAATATATTACCGTGTTCATTAGAAGCCCAACTAAGGAAGTGCTATTATTTTCAGAACAGTGAAATGTCTGAAGCTACAGGGGGTTTCGAATATGTCTCTGGATTGGGGAAGAAAGAAATATACTTACAAAATTATTTTCTGAAAAGAATGTCCACTTCTAAGACTGAGACGTAGAGAGGAGAATAATATTGAGATGAATCTTAGAAAAAAGTTGTTATTATTAGAAGGTGAATGAAAAAGACCCACCATATTGTGCATTGACGGGCTCTGATATTAGCAATGTTGAACCATCGGTTACTGTAAAGGCTTCAAACTATTTATGTTTATAATTTTGTAATTTTTTTTTGAAAACCGTAAATTTATGGCGTTACTCTGCTTGCAAATCAGTGATATATTGATTAGCAGTTTCTGACGTACGGGATGGCATCCCTTTGATCCAGTTGCAACAAAAGCAACCTGGCTGCTTCATTCTGTAGAATTGCGGCATGATGTGCATTATTCTAACTAAACACAATCATGACTTCAAAAATTATGGGAAGTATAATCATGATTAAATGTTTCCGAATTGTACCGGGATACGAATCTGTCTGTAATTACTGTATTCAAAATGCATGTTAACATCCATGTTAGTGGGAAATAAAGTGATTAATGGCTTCCATTCTACTTCGATGATATTCTAATTAAAGATACCATAACCAATTATCATTACGGAATGAATGATAGTTGGTATAAATTAATAATTCAGTACCCGATCAAAAATAACGTTGTGTTGGCAAACCTTCCACTGTTCCAATATGAATTTTTAACAAATCAATATTTCATATAAATATAACCATTAATAAATTAGATGATAAAGTACATTATGCTTCAAATTGACTACTCATCCTGCTGAGTGATGACACATTAATATTTGCATATAAGAAACATTAGTTATGAAAAAACCATAATGAATCAATTACGTCAGAGCTTATGCATTAACAACTCCTAATTGAAGATAGCTATCTTGTGGGTTGCAGCGTCGTGTATTCTAGTAATTTACCGACGTTTCAGAGATCGTTGCTGCCTCCCTAATCCGGCAAACGTCTACCAGACTGCACGGTCATACAACACAGAAGACATCCATCTTCGTACTCACCGCCTTGAGAACCTCAAATCATAATAAGGCCTAACTGAATCATTCATACCAACTAACAGCATATCTAAAGTTTTATTTCGTAAAATTGTTAAAATAGAAAATGGCAACATTTTAAAAGTACCTGTTAAGTAAAATCTATTATTTATTAATATGGATGTTTGTTATGTAATGATAGATCGTCATCTCTGCATACAAGAAACGTGTATTTCATGTCGTATTTCGGAACCAGTTCAAATCGACGTAAATTAAGGCAAGCCTTAAACTCATTTTCACAATTGCATATCTACGAGATACAAATAATCGATTATCTTAAAACAGCATAAAGGTAATTAGACTTTAGCCCACCCCGCCCAAATCCTCAAGCCAGAGGACCACACCTCAACGGCTGTTTGCTACAGCATATTAAATACATTCGTAGCTACCCTCCATACACTAATAATCCGGTAACTAAAATATGGCTTTAAAGACCATGGTATCGATAAAATGGGTCTTTAAGAAGTCGGATATTAGAGTGGCGACTGCATACAGAGAGCAGATTTTTATAACTAGCTGAGCGACTATCAGCTTCCCAAGAAAGCCAGAAGACATAGATTATAGAAATACATATTGAGGGTATGATGCCAGAAGGGCGTAATGTTGATGCTGCTCTACACAGAGAAACGTAGTTACGTCTGGGCGTATGAACACTAATGACGCACATTTTTCAAGCCAATTAAACGTAATAATTTGGTCTGCTCTGAGCCAGTGCTATTACTGATACGCTCTTCTGGCACTTGCGCTGACGTAAAAGCTATTAGTTTCATAGTGGTTCATAACCCCAGAGTAATTAACCCTCGTGTGTTAATTTGGTATATTTCAAGGGGTAATGAGCTGGCCAGCTACAAATTTCTAATAGAGTAACATAAGCAGTGGTCCTTAACCCTGTTTGGAATATAAACTACTGTGTTAATAAAGAAGTGATGTAAATAAGTTAACTAGAAATCGTAAGGGTAAATAACAACAAAGAAGCTAAGACCGGTTTATTATATTGGTTATTCGTTCTCGAAAGATGTGAAGCTGTAAAGTCATTAGGACTCATTCTTCGCCTACCGTTGTTCACATGCCAGACATTTCATCCAATAACAAATATAGCCACACGCATTTTAATAGGTTTATGCTTCAAGTGTGCCAGGCATCTAGTATGCAAAGTTAGTTTTATTTTACCGATAATAAATTAACAAATGCATGCACCAACAATGTTTTGTGTTACATAATATAGTTAACTGAAATAACTACACGCCATTATCTTAGTGTCTTTGTATTTCAGTAACGTTCACATTCGCCTGAGTGTTATCAATATCGTTAGATATATATTACTCTGTGTAAAGTAAGGAAACAAAAGAAAGACGAGAGGGGTTGTGTGAAAACCAAATAATTACTGACATTTGTATCTTTAAAAGGGGGACTACACAGACGCCACGGTTTACGTTAACGATCTGGAATATTATGCTTTGTTAAAAGAGAGCATCTAAAATGATATCTCTCTAGCTTACAAAAAGTTACCTTTGTGGTGGTAGTTATAAAATATCGCGTCATGGAAAATTTAAAATGTTCTTCAGTATTTCCTACAGTTACATAAGGCACGAAATTATATCATACCAAGGGCGCAGTATTCGTGTTAACCGTGTTGGCCGTGTTAACACGACCAACACTTCGAGAAACAAAAAATAAAAAGTCTTCAGTCTTCCTTTCGTGGTTCAGTGGAACTCCCACACTCATAAAACAGCAGAAGCGATCAGATAAAATGGACCGTTTGCCAGCTGTAGCCAGCCAGGCGCTGTTACGCTCGCGCAGAGCAACTTGTTGGCTAGCGAGAAACAGTGCAGATACTTTCAAAGAGAAATTATTCAATACATTGCATAACAAGTGAGAAATATTCCCCAAAGACCAAAGAAAGTATTTTATTACAAAAAAAGAATTTTCGACAGTAGAAAATGTACGTATTAGTTACAAATACATTATGTTTAGACCGGAAACTTATACTCGTTAACAAATAAAATACGTTTATATAGGCCTGTATCAATACATTTGTTTCAATTTTTCAGATATAATTTTGATACTGGTCCACTGCAAACGATCAGTGTCAGAAGATAAAAGGACACGTAGAGGAAAACTTGAGTTCTGATGCTATTTCTTTTAAGAGATGAAACTTGTCTTTCCAGAAATAAAGAACAAATCTAAGCTCCCCAGCATGAAATGTGACTGGAATACTGTTTACATGGCCAGTGCATCTGCACTCTTCGTTTCTTTACTTTTACAATTTATTTACTTTTTCCACTCCGAATGTTCTGCACCCCCATCCCTCCCCCCCCATCGGCCTGTCTCCCTCTATGCAGTTATTATATTATATGTGTGTATGTGAGCAATTCAGTAGTCTCTGCCGTCTCCTGTGCCAAGGAATAAATGGGGTTGCTGACCGGGAAACAAGAGACATGAGAGACATTAATTTTAGTTTCTCGTACTAGTTTTATGTTGCGAGTAGCTGGATAAGCGACGAACTTTGAAACGACTTAAATATTTTTTTTTACCCAAGATCTTTTAGTTGAAAGTAATGGCATCTCAATGGGATCACATACAACTGCTTCTTTTGTCACAAGAAACGGTGATCATGAACTGTCTAGTCAGTTAACTTCAAGTGATAAATTGAAATAAGCAATAAATATTAAATATATTCCGATATAAATGCCTTTTTCGAAAGAAATTTGTTTGTCAGTGAGCCTGAGAAGATTCTCAATTGTTCTAACATCGTAATGGCTTCTTCATAATATTTTAATCGTAGTTTGGAGTATTTTAAAATCATTATAACGCTAATACTTTAACAACGGAATAACAGAAATGCCTTTACCGAGAAAAAATAAAGCTTTAAATTCCAGTAGGCTTATATTACCTGCTTTAAGGCGTGTATAAGTAAACGATAGAACTGAAAAACAATAAATTACCTTTTCAAGGGGCAGTCTGTACGTTGTCGAGGTTTAAAGTAATTCCGGCTGATTTACTATGTTTGGTCTAATGTAATTCAGTCACTTATGAAATTCGTGTAATTTTCTTAAGCTGGGAGGCATGAATCATAATTACACGAGAATAATAACCGCACTTTTCACTCATGTTTTCAGCAATCGACTGAAACGATAAAAAAGTTCTGTGTAACCTGTCTTTATTTGTTCTGCTGTATACTTCACAGATAAACAAATGCAATTACTATGCACTAATTTAAAAATAAATATAGGACCTATTCAATAACAGTGTCATACATTGAACTGTAACATAATATATCTAAATAACAACAAAATACGTAATATCTTTTGGAGTACGTATAAATTCAAATTAACTGATCAACATTTATGGTACTGATACATGTAATGTCACGTAGCATTTACTTCTTAAAACATGACATATATATCACAGGACCAAGTGATTTGTCTGTTTGTAAGTATCAAGAACGTCGGATTATTTTAACAATTTTGGATTTATTTAAAGGCTTTTAAATGGTAAAAAGCTGTGTTACAGTTCTACAGCAGCGCAGTCCAGAAAGAAGCGTATCTGCGTTTATAATCGTCTTTATACGGTCATATAATGGCAAAAGCCAAGCTGTCAAAAAAATACACGAGAATTGATCATGTAACAGTATTCATTAATCCCAACGTCAGTTCCATGCAGACATATAGAAAATAGATATTTGTGATAAAAGTACTTCCCTCCTGGCAAAAAAAGATATATATTCGATTGTTTCTTCGTCGTAATTAATGTAATATCCAGCTGTGACCTCACTGAGCAGAGTCAGAACCTAACGATCAACTGAACCATAAATCCCACGCCTCTTACTGAAACAGAAGATTCTTTACAGTGTTCACAAGAGACGGCCGGTTGAGCCATCGATCTGGTGAGGCTGCAAGTACCTCTGAAACGTCGGTAAACTTCAACCATTACATGGAGCCACAACCCAGACATCGGCCATAATCATAGCCGCCGTCGTTAAGACCTCAAATATCACAATTTCGTATATACATTTTGTTCATATATGTTTAAGACCATATTACATACATCGATAATCGACTTGCGTCGCGAGTGTAAAGCAGCTCTTCGCAGTGAGTCATATAATACCAGCTGGAAGTCGGGAAGTGTCAGTTACGTTAAAGTTTATCAGCTGTTACACAAAACTTTAGTGTGGTCCTATTAACTTCTTCAAGATTTTCCATTCAAATTCTCTGAAATGAAAAAGAGAATATTTCTCCCCCTGTCGGATTATAAATACATTTTTGAAGAATAGACTTTTTCTTCACTGTTCAAATTCGCAAACGAAACTCCCTCCTATGGTTACAGTCTCCAACATTGTGATTATAACCACAATGTGATATCTGAAACATCATCACTGAAACTACAATGTCCAGAGCTCCAGAATTTATGCTAAAACAATAGAGGATGAACAGTTGGGGGGGGGGGAAAAGAGGGATGCAGAAATTTGTTTGCTAAATACACGCGTACTACCATTAGGCAATGATGCAAGCTTAAATAACAATTAAAATTTTATAGCCATATAATTTCACAAGTAATTTACAAGCGGTGTTCTAAACGACTCCAACCTCACAGCGGTTCTGTATACATCACTGGGTTTCGATACACTGGTAAGTATCGCATCATTGAACAGTAGGTAATCTTCCATGTTCCTGTGCCTAGCTTGGTCGCTTCAACACAGAGTTTGATTGTGTCGTTAACTCGGTTCGATAGCCACACTAACGAGCATAGCGCTTAACCAACGTCACCACCGATGACTGCAGATACTTCAGTGAGGAAGGGACGTTTTGTACCTCCTGCAACTGGGATCGTTTTATTCGAAGAGGACCACTGTTAACAACAAGCCTATGTTGAGTACATGACCTGCTGTTATAATGACTGTGCTAAAGGTGTACATACCTATTCGTATTCAAGCCTGGTGCAGCCTGAAGGCAATCATTCTGATGTTACGAATAATCTACATTTAAACCTGCTTCCTGTTTCTGTCTTTTTCCTGACAGGTTAACTTCCAAATCAGTTTACAAACATGAAAAGTCATAAAAGAACAACTCTCTGATAACAAAATCATTCGTTAAATATGGAAATTCGGATTTTGACAGACGTGGTACACAAATTTACACTGCTGCCAATATCTGATGTCTATCTTTAAACATTGAAAGTAAAATGCATTGACTGTTGCTCTCAGAGTGATTTTCTTTTTTTTTTAAAGGCAAATTCGTTTCAGAATTAACAATAAAATACAAACCTTTAAAATTTTAAAGCTTCAAACCGATTTATACCATAACATCGTATACAATTTTCAGAATATTCTGACGAAAACTTTCATTCTTTACTCAACTGTTTATAAGGATTAAAACTGCGAAATCTTGGTGTGTTACGATGTGGTCTTAGAATATTAAAATCAGAGAAGATGGTTTTACGCCTTTTTTGACAAACTTCAACTCACGGTTTCGCTTTCTGCTTCATGAAATTCAGGGTTCAGAGCAGTGCAGTTACACACAGTTGTTAGTACCTAGCATGGCGCATATACGAGGTATTCAGTATTAAGAATTAATTTTCCTTCAATCATATTTATATCAGTACCTCTCAGCGTCAGACATAAATGCCTATTTTTTTCAAAATCCTTACGCATCGCAAGATAATGTGCAGAAAAATTACACTATTTGACGTTAAAGTTCATGGCAGCTATCTTCTGGGTTGTAGTGCAGTTTATTATCGCCCTGATGATGGCAGCAGCAAGGACCTCTGAAACGTTGGTCAACTTCTACGAGACTATACAGCGCAACGACCCTGAAGACAGCCATCTTTAGACTCACCGCAGCGAAAACCTCAAATACTCCTTCATTATGAAGTATTTCAAACCCTTGCATTGTTCATCTCTCATGTGATATTGATCAGTTACACAGTTACAATTATTTTCATATTTTATTTACAGAAGGAAACGTAAACTGCATTTAGTGAGTGCTTGCGTGACTAACATGTAAGCCAGAAAATATTTAATCAATGCCAAGGTGAGCAAAACCCATCGTGGTCTCAAATATCTACCATATGCCATTTGAAAGTCACGTCCTAGACATTTCTGCAATCAAAATTCAGATTAAGGTAAACATTGTCGGTGTCTCTCATGCACAGTCTCATGGGATCGCCAGCAGATGGAAGTAGTGAAGATGGGGGGAAAAACCGGCCGTCGTTAACAGAAGAAGGAGAAGAAAAGAAAGTAAAAATGGCCGTCATGTAGTTCACAGCTGGAAACTAGCACGCCCCCACAACACCAAGAGCAGTAACCAGTGACAAATGATCTCCTCTTTTCCTCCTCAATTTTCCCTTTCTCTCGACACTGTTTCCCTTGTTTTTCAATTTCCCACACTTTCCCTCCAACTCTTCATCCAAAACTCTCTACAATCCATTAGTTATAAATTTTCCCCTTATCTGAGCTGTTATATGGTGCCATATGTTCTCATATGCCTTCCTCACAATCATCCCTTAGCCCTTTTCATTTTAGTGTTTTATAACACGGGCTCCCTTGAAGGACGAACTTGTAGGTATAAGTGGCAATGATTCAGAATACAGAAATCGAAACAAAAAATACTGATATCACTACGGGAGGGAGAAAATATTGCTTCCTGGTGTGAAATGTTCTTTTCATATTACCAACCTTCCCGTTACTTCTGGAAAATTAAAATACAAGAACAACTTCCCATAAGCGTCAGCACAAAGCTGCAACTCAGTTAAATGCAGTAAAGAATTTAATTCCGTCCAGCTGCACTGAACTAAGGAATAATTGAGTATGAAATTTGCTGTCTTCTGGGTTGTTGCAACGTGTAGAATAGTAGGAGTCTGACTCCAGCATCAAATAAAAAGAAAGACAGAAAAAGATATCAAATAGATATATGACAGTTACATACACAGACAGACAGATATATTTCTGTAACAGATGACGGATTTTTTAACACTTAAAATATATGCACATATATATTTCATCCCCATTAAACATACGTACGTCTATGATTGTTCAAAAAGTGTCTATCGCAGGAAGTGTTCAATTTTTAGCTTACCATCTTCTAACTTTCCTACTGTTTTTTTTTATTAAACCAATATTTCTGAAATCCGTTCATATCATTATTCGTTACACGCTTACGAATTTCGAGAAGCAGCCTACCACACAGGAGCAGTCATAGTTTGGATCGGCATCCATTGCTGCCATACAGGTCCAAGAGATTATGCTCTCTGCCTCCTGTAGGAAGTTTGTCAGCTGGTGTGCCGTGCTGTCAAGGCGTTTATACCCGCAGATGACCGCTTTGTCACTGACTGTGTGACTTCCCGGCAGTCGGTTACAAATTCGTTTGGCGTGTGGACATTCTAGAAACATATGTTCCAGTGTTCCACTCACATAGAATCGCCGTGGGCAGCCATTTTTATTGTCCTTCAAGGGATGTAGCCTTCATGGTATGACTAAAACGCAGACAGGCAGACATAGAGTTGGTTGCAAAGACAATAACTTGTGTACAACCCCTTTTAAATCAAGAAGTGTTGTTATTTATAAAATCAACAACTTCCAAGATACAGAGTCAGTTCTGCTGTCTGTTATTTTCACTTAACAACCAAACAGAGAAACACGTAGAGACAACGGAAGTCGGTAAAACAGGAAATAAAAGAAAGTAAGATAACATGGAAGAATGGGGCAAATAGCATATGTCGGATTTTGTACATAACAACAGCAGCAGGGCTGAGTTTCACGTTTATGGGCAACATCAATAAAAATAACACAACAAAAGCCAATGTCTAAGATAGGGACTACATCCGAAACGTTCTCTCCCATTCAGTACCGCGTCAATACCACTTTCAAGAAACAGCGACTTCTCAGGCCAACAGCATCGACAATGCTACTGTCGCGCTGACTAAAGCAACAAATCGGTATAACGCTTTCGAATTGAATTCAATTCTTGTCTTCTAAGGAGCGTGTTCAATTTGAATCGACTTTTCCTTCTTCATACGACACAAATGTAAAAGGATTTCTCGAACCTATCCGGTCTGCATTTAGCTCCAAAGGAATAATCTCTATCAACAATACATCTTTCTTTTTGTTCTCACAAACATACTTTCTCTCTTTCATCTGTTTCCTTTCATTTTCTTATCAATCTTTTGAAAATTTTACACGCTAAGAAAAAACAAGACTGGTTAAAAATAATCCTTCAATTTATAAAAAACAAATATTTGTTTACATTCTGAATACTATTCTGCACTTAACCATTCAATCCCAGTGGTGACTATATTTACCATCTAATTTAATAATAAAATCTCTATGTTGTACACAGAACGTGTTCATGGCGTTTGTATGATTCTCAGAATGAAAAGCAATTATTTCCCTAAAGAACATTAAGTAACTCATACTTGTAATGAAGACGACTCATGTTTTCTTTGAGGTAAGAACTGAATTTTAAAATATAATTTAGAAAAGTTTTAACGTCTAGTGAAGACGTTAGGGTAATAAGTAATGACAGCTTTGGGAACCATCTCAGCAGTTGTTTAAAGACAGAGTAAAACCATGAACCCTCTTTTGAGATGGCGACAACATTAATAATTCGTTCTTTAACTGTGCTGGCAGAATGTTTCACCTTAATCAGAACACCTTTTACACTATTTAATTTGTAAAAAAGTGAAGTGGAAGGCAAACTTCGAGCACAGAAGGAAGATACGTTAATTAATTTAATTAAACACGCTTAGATGTTTAAAATCATAGCCGTAATTATAAAACCAGAAGTACAGATGCGATTCTTTCTTCTTAGAAATAGGAAAACAGTAATTTTATGTATAACATCTTCCTGCACGATTTTCTTTCACCTTATACTACGAATTAAAATTCAATTAAAATGGGAGGTCAAGTTTTCGTCGCCAGTTTCCTTTTACTTGCATCATCTGACTTATTACTAAAATAATATAAATACACACAGATTCCATGATACATTAATTTAACATCTTGTGGCATGAATTTAACAGTTAATACAGGAGAAAGCTGTGTACTCGCTGTGCACAGCCCAGAAATTATCGGGCAAAATTAAATAAGCCCTTTAAAGCCAAAGTCGAATGACGGAGTGGGGAAGTGGTGAGATATTTAGCGGATACGAGAGAAACAGAGATAAATAAATTTACGGCTATGAAGGTTCCCAGACAGTGCACGCTCGTCCTACTGTTAAAAGTATGTTGAAGAAAAGTCGGAAAGATGAAAAGTGACGTAAGAAGAGAAGTTGGGCAAGGTACTGCTGTATCCGATTAGTATTACTATTCTGATAATAACCTTGGAAAAGGTGTATTTGGTAATGTTCGTCTAAATAATATTTAATAATTCAGTCCGTACGACAGATAAGTCAGTTTTAGTTTATTAATAATATTTTAACACCCTGATGATAGACGCAGTTACCTCCTCTGAAACGTCGGTGAATATCTACCAAACTACATGCTGCATACCACAGGAGAGCATCTTCAGGGAGCAAGAACATCAAAGCAGAGGCATAAGAGTCTAAAAGGCCCGCAGGACGTGGGAAAAAGTAAAGTTAGTGTACACCTGGAAATAAGTGTTCAGAAGAAAGTAATTAGAGGTAGCCAGACCAGCGGAGAAACGTATATCGAGAAAAAGGGACGTTGCGGCACCAGATTTCTCTAACAGGTCTGCAGAAGTACGAGTGAGTTTACAGAGATGGTTGACGGGTGGAAGTTCGCTATTTTCTTCCTAGGGAGAAAAGTAAATAGTGACAGAAACAGTTGAAAAGCAGAACGAGAAAGAACATAAAACGAAAAGGACATTAACGCTCAACAAGTTCCCTAGTTCAATTAAAAATGAAATAAAATGCTGATGGCAAATAATCTTTCTACTGCACGGATAGTTTTTATAATTAAGGTGAAAACAAGTTGAACACGAACTACTACTTCAAACTGAGAACTTTCTAGAGACGACGTTGAAAGCGTATTCCGTACCTGTATCGTCAGATACTGAGATCTTCGCAGTGTGGCCCCATGTCGTAAGAAAACAAAGATGGTAAGTAGGTCCACGCACAACTGCCCATGTGATGTCACGAACTGTGCCGTGACGGATAAAATGTACAGCACAGAAAATAAAGGAAACTACGGTCAAAAAGGAGAAAATACGAAATAAAGAGCAGAGAAGATAAAAAAGTATTGCGTACTCAGAAAGAAATAAGCACCGAGTGAGAAATAAATTAGTAAACACACAAAGCAAAGCAAAGTAACAGAACAATACCAGCAATATATATTTTACTTTATATTTATCAAGTAATATATAGAGTCAAAGCAAGTTGATGATTCAGGAAATAGTTTCAAGACAAGGGAAGAAGATGCAAAATTAATTAGTAAGCACTCTCGGTGGACAATCGAAAACAACACGTAATTACAAAAGAGTGATTTAAAGTAATATTACAAATAGTCTGATAATAGTTACCAGGACAGCCGCTATTAGCTCCTCAAAGATATTTGTGGAAATCAAACTTCGTATCCTTGATGTAGTCATCTCTTATATAATCTTGTCTGAAATGTTCCCTCAATTTGATTGTAGCTTATGGAGGAGAGATGCGGATGTTTAATAATAGACCCACATACAAATACAGTTCTTAAGCGCCTGGATAGTAGTCCTGTTATTATTTCACATTTTCCTTGGATCTTCAATAACAAAATAACTTTTTACCTTCAATGTTAGTATACTTGTTGTGACACACTCCACGGAAGAACATGGGATTCTGTGAACAACTGTTTCAGTTGCTAACTTATTATTTCTCTCCCACGCCAGACTGTAATTTCTATGATCGTGTTTTAGATGTAAATCTCAACCTCAGTCGTCAGACAACTCCATCTAACCGGAGAACTACAGATTCTGAAGCTTACTCGTTTATGGAACTAACAGAAACTCCTGTTCGCGGTTATTTTACGGTTTGTAAACTCTGCTATTAGCAACAATTATTTTCAAACGAAATTACCAAAACCTTTGATGTCGAGAATAATTTAGAGAGAAACACTGATGTTCGCAGAAGTCAGCCCATCGACATTAATGCTCCATCTCGCAAATTAATGGAATTGTCCTGAGCAATCTAGATGTGTCTTGTATTAATATTTATGAGAGTAAGGACATCGCATCTAAATTTCACAGTAGGTCCTACAACTGTCCGACATTTTTCTAAAACTGCGAACAAGTGAAATGCTAACCAAGTTCATTTTATGACGTACATATGCAAGCAGGCGTAGTTAGTTAGGCCCGTATTCATTTACAAATACAGATACGAAATCTCAACACACGCAGGGCTTCACGACAAGAAAATTATTGCTACTTTCATAGAAATATTTATATAAAGATACATCCGTGAGTTCCAGCATTTTGAATTGTTTAAAATAAATTCACTGGTTCACCTGCGTAATAATTCTTAATAAAATATTCTATAATAAATAATAAAGCATAAAAATTGTGTTAACGTTTAGCTTAAAGATTAGATTTTAACAGAATGACTCTAAATACATATGTATATACTTACATAACATTTTGCCACATCCATGTCAAAAATGAGTACTCACCTGAAATTAAAGAAAATGTATTAGAATGTGGAACTTCTTGCAATCAGAGATGAAAAAAAAACATTTATGCACCCTTTTAAAACTTCTCTCATACTTAGTTATAAACTTAAATTCATTTGAAATGGAGTCCTTCGGACGTAAATAAATCTCTTCTGTCCCCTGCATAATCACGCGACTGGAGTGTGTCCGTATGGCTTATTTATGGAACTTGTGTTGAATAATACCACGTGAGAGGTAAAAAGATACCAGGAACTTTGACAACGATCTCTAATACGGTCGATCTAATAGTTTAGCACTTCGATTACTGATTTTAAGTAACTTTCGTTACATGTGCAAAACATTGAGATATGACGTGCAATCAGCATTCGTCAAAGATAAAAATCAATGTGTATTAGTGGCAATATCACACAGTAGGGCATACGGATATGTTTGTTCGTACATGATTAAGTAAATAATGAGTTAATGTACTAATGTTTGCCTAAGAATTGCTTAATTGTATTAAAATATTTATCGCTTCTCACTGGAACGCTTAATTTATACATATTATCCCCGTTTTCAAGGATTTTATGTTAGTTGCTAACAAGTTGGTCAGTTGGTTACGAAATTGCTTGTTTTTATGGAAATAGAAGTATTATTTCAGCAGTCACACAAACCCGATATAACCTAAAATTTAACATAATACGAACACAAAATATGAACCGTTAACACTTGTACTTTAAAGTTAACTGTTCATTTTTACACATGAGATTCAAATTAATTATAATTTGAACCTTAAATGATTTTATTATATGATCAGGAACGAAAACAAAGGGAATCTGAGCAGAAAGATAGTGGTATATAAATGTATTTTTTATAGAAGGAACTTAACTTAATGTATTCGATTGCAGTGTTTTGAGTTCTACAAAAGTCACTGTCGGTACCAAATTATTCTGTGTCAAGAAAATCATCGAATAATTGGAGTTTAAATCGATCACTAAATTCTTAAAATTTCTACTTATCACATTGCATGCGTATGTGCCTATTGTCCGGCTTATGACTGCAGGACCATTTAATGGAAGAATTAAATCTCTTTGCTGGAAACAAGTTGTCAGTTAACGGAATGTTCCAGCCAGATGTGAAAATCAGACACCCTGTTTAAATTAATAATTTTGTACCGCAGACAGCTGTGAAATACTTTCACAAAAGATTCATATCAGTCCGACATAGACGTATTTTACCTTGCAGATTGGAAAGTATTCACACCACACATTTGTTCAGTTTATATAAAAAATTTGTTTGAGGCTTTCACAGCGTTCAATTTTACTTTTTAAATACTGATTTCTGTTTCCTAGAACCCATTTCAATTTATTTACATCACTATTCAAAATTTAATTACTGTATTCTCTCTGTGTGACACAAAATTATATATGTGGGCGAAATGCAAATTACAGAAATTGTAATATTTGTGTCCAATATCGAACGAAATTTCAACTTTGATACTGGACTGTATTACAGTTAAGTATCGTTCGACCTTGAAGCTGGGAAAATGTAATGAAACAAAAGGCATAAATTATGCAGATATCGTGAAGAATTTATAATAACTCACACACCAACTAACGTGGAAATATGTTTTCTGTAGAAACACATGCTTGTCAGCTGTGGTCGTTCACAAGGCCGACAATACTAACGACGAGTCATTTCTTTATACTTCCTGTAGCGCATGCGCATTGCCATGTAAACCATTTCGTAACGGAAATTACGTACAGGGCCGCAAACCTGAGTCGCTAAAAATAACTTTTCTATATGGTTAACGCCAACAAGCTTCAGAAGCTGATACATGGGCGACGGCACAGTATAATAATAAAGAAAACGTAACTTCAGACGACATGTGAACACTAAAGACGTTTCATAAGAGCATTTTCCGGAATTTCTTCACTTCGAGGCATTATCGAAATCGCTTGTCGATTTTCTGAAACCATTTCTTATTGCATGAGGATATAGCATTAAACTCAAGTTATTATGGCAACAAATAAGATAATCTGAGGCAATGGAAACCTCACAAACATTTATAGAATTCGTTCCCGCAAATCAAGAATTTATTCGTCCAAAGTTCGTGACAGTGTAGGACCGTAAAGCCACTGAGATATTTACTTCAAGAGATAATATTGTAAATCTTGAAAGGTAAGTATTTACTATTTGAAACAAAATGGAATTACAAGAAGTGTCACTGAATTCAATTTTTTCAGTGACATAATAAGTATATGTTTAAGTGCTCTATCAGTATTATAGTATCTCACTTAAATACGTACTTTAAAGATTCGTCTCAGAACTGAATCCTGCCATAAAATCCTACCATCGGTTATAAAATTAATTCGCCTGTGACATGTTTTATATTATCCAAGCAGTTCCGCTGATATTTTATTGAAACAAACCCCATAATAATTCAGCAGCATCCCTCCCAAATGATCATTTATATTCACACAATTAATTTCACGCCGCTGCAGGACTCTGTATAGATACGATTTGAAAACAATAACTTTATTATGTCGTTTGTGGTCTTCTGTGCTCTAATGTCGTTTAGTATTACGGGACATGGCCTTTGAAACTGCCATCTCGATAGCATTGATAAAGTTTATTGAATTACCCTTTCCAGATATTTTTAAAACTCGAAAATTTTATTTTTATAATATTTTAGAGAATGGAAACAAATAAAAGGAAATCGAGATCAATACTCCAACTTTTTGGCAATGATGTATCACATAACTTGTAGCATTAAATTTTATTAAGTTATTCGTATGAAACCAAAAGCATGTTTATGTTTTATTTCTCAAGGTTTTTGTGAGAATGAGGCGATAATATCCAAGAACATGGCCATGTTTCATGTTCACGTCCCAATATCACCTCTGAATACGACAGTTGTTCATTACCCAGATTAAGCTCCAAATATATGCTTCCAATCACTAAAATGCACTACGTAGAGACTAGTGGTTTCAGTATTTTGTTTGTTAAAATGTGCATTTCAAAATGCACGTAATTCAACTCTAGCCATCGAAGCAAATGGCGCGTCATACTATCTCTGTAGCATATGCAATATACACTCACTCGACCTTACCATATGCGTTTCAGCATTGAGCCCTTCTGATGCTACCCCCCTTGCCGGCAGCGACCCTTCTGGGCCTGTATTGACAGGACATCACCCCCTTCTGTCGCACGACACCATCAATATTGCCAGCACAACAGTCTAGTTACACAGGGCAGCAACACTTGTTCGCCCATCCAGTCCACACCCTGCGTTCGTTGGTTCCGATGTCTCGTTGTGGCCACTGACTGGTATATCACTACGTGGAAAACTATTTCATTAAAACGAAATATTTTATTTAGTTTATTACAACGTTTCTGCCAGCACTGATACTTAAGTGCCTTTATGTTTAAAGTTTAACTCAGTATTACGAGGTTAATTGTCATCACTTTGCGCATATCAGTGATTTTGAAACTGTGAAGTGTTTACCATTGCTACTGAGAAGAGAGATTTTCTTGAGAAGCTGACAGTCAAGAAATTAACCGCCTTATATAAAATTATGGAGGTACCGCGTTCAAAACAGCCTTAAATTCCACTAACTGAAGACATTAAAGAGACGTATCATCGGAAGAAAATGTAAGCAGTATCAATTGTTTGTGCAACACGAACAATGCCGTGGAAGACGCACACTAGCATTCATAAACAGCATGCGTTGCTAATTTACATATTGGTATATACCACTATTCAAGTTAGGCGTTATATACACCACTTCCATTATAAGCCTAATTTCAGCAGTGTATTAGATTTCGAGAGGAAGAACTAGATGATAGTGTTGTTTTGTATTTTGGTGCCATGTCGACTGGTCGATGGATCTCAATATATCGGAGAAGTTTATTCGGGTTTTTTCTTTTTTCCCCATAGAGGTAAACCATTTGATGTTTGAGATTTTTACTGTTGGCTCCGTCGTAAAACCTCAGATCTCACATATGTTAAGGACTTATCTACAACAAGTCACAAATATCAACGACATGTATGCGTCTACGAAATATATGTAGTAATAATAATAATAATATCTGATTTGCTACGTGTTATCAGTTTCTTGAACCGCCACAAACACCAACCAAATTCACAACTCAAGATCCAGAGATGTGTAAGTTGCAAGTCTCTTGGATGAATCCGAAATATGCGATTATCCACCGTTAAATGGGTAAACCGGTAAGGAAGTATTCTGCGGGAAACCAGGCAGTTTGTGGTACATTCCTACATCAACAGGTTCATAACGGGAACATAACTGCCAACCTCCTGCCCACATCACAGCTAGAGAACAGTGTCCTGGGACGATACAGTGGAAAGCTCTTCTCAGTGTACTCGGCCTGTTAAATATTTATACACCGTGCCCTAATTAATGAATGGATTAATATAGAACAGTTTCTCGATACAAATATTGATTCGGCAAGCTTTAATGCATGTGGAGTCAATATATCTTAGCACAGCAAACGGTTTTCATACTTAAACATAATTTCGTCAGTGAAATATAAACATGAACCTTGCGTACAAAGAGACCTGATACACGCTACGTGGTGTAAGAATCTGGAATTCTCTGAGGATGTGATAGCAGGTTTCCATATTTAATAATTCAATCCTTGTCTCAAGGAAAATGTAATATTTCTCCATTACAGTAATCAAGTAGTTATGGATAAACATACTTGTAACAGCTGTTTATTCAGTTATTAAAGATTACTGTAAATATTAATAGTAATATCAAATACATCAACCATGAATCTGACTATTAAAATGTGATATATTTAGGAACTTCACTGTTTTTTTTTCTGTTTTCACACAAATAATTTAAGTAAATCACTTGTTAGACTAAACTAGAGTGATAACGTGCATATGTCGATATTCGTCCCTCAGAAAACATATTTGAAAATCTCATCCTCACATATGCATGTATACGTTATGCATATTTCCTTATCGAAATATTATTTTTAAGCCTTCTTACAGTCGTGACTTGATTACTTATAAATTACAGCTCGTAGTTGTGACAATTTTATCTCCTTTTGATTTTCCTACGGAAACAGAGAATCACATGACTCTGTACCTTGAATGGTGGAAATATTAAGAAAAGTATGAGAGTCATAACTTTCGCATGTTACATGATTTTTTCGTTCTATTGTAAAACGTCGCTGAAAGATAGAAGCAGAAAAGAGAATAATGGGTCCTGCCGGAGACAAGATGCTATTGTCTGACTGAAATAAAGATGGGGAACTCCAAAAAACACGATTCTACGTATATAAACATACACACGAACATGAATTTGAATGACGCATCAAAATTATTTTATTTACATGTTCCTTAACGATAATGTGTTAATAGCCGTGGATACTTGGATGTTTAGTTTTATAAACAGTAACACTAAGCTCCTCGACATAATCCTTCAAAATCTCGACTGAAATCCACGATGTCATAAATTTGGCACTGGCAGAATTTAAATTTTTAGTGCACAGTGAAATAATGTTTGTTCTACATTGCCACATTTGGCTTTTAAAAATTGCAGACTTGACGAAATTATGATAATATTAAATTCTGCGAATGTCTATTACTATTCAGCTTACAACTTTTTCCTCAACTACCCGAGTCCCACCTAAAAAGCCGAACAGTTAATCAGAGCGATAACAGGGTCACGTATGATCTAAGTGTCTAAAGTGTCAAGATGTGATAATTCAGTTGTCGCCGTTGTTAAACCTCCAACGAAGACAATTTCTTCTAAATCCTAAGCTTCAGAGAATCTAAAATGACGGCCCTGCTAGGTCATGAAGTAACAGTACCTCTGTGATTAAACATAATGCGTAAAATATTACGCGTAGTTTCCCGATGCAGCTTTTGTGAAAAATGAAAATAAAAATATGGCAACTGAGCGGAACATATTTAAAGAGACTCCTCATGATTACAATCCACCGTAAACTGTAATGGAATGGTGAATTATATATATGACTAAAACTACTGAAAATCTCTTACTTTGTGTATATTCAGAGATTTTACATGGTTTCCATGGAGACCAATGAGATTTGGTTTCCCACTGCAAGGGAACATGGCTTCCAGTAGATACCGAAATATTTGTTTCAATTTCCTACGACGCAAGAGTACAGATGTCTCTCCGCATTTAACGTTTCATAAGGATGTAGAAGGCAGTGCAATATGGAAATGTCTAAATAATATTTTATGTAAAGACCAAACCACTGAGGGAGACGCTTCTAGATGTTGCAAGATCAAAGGTGGCAGAGACCTGGATCACTTTGATATGTGAACGGACGTGCTAAAAGGTTAGACCTCTTGTTCACATAACTTAACCACCACGCACATACACACAAGCACAACCCAGAAACCATTTGCGAAAAATTATTAAACTGCATATTATAACACGGCCGAATATAAGATTAATTGTTTTTATTTTTAATATTATACCGTGTGTTAGCAACTCGTTTGCTTTTAACAATTTAAAGCCGAAGATCCTCTAAACAATATTTAAGAATGAAGTCCGCACCTCAAAGAAAATACAACACTTTTATATTATAAATTAAATCTGATTAAGGTATTAATCCTGTTTACATTAAACAACATACGAAAATGGCAAGTAAAACTGCAGAATGATTGTAAAAGAAAATGGTGCGTACAGTTACCACTGAGTTTTAAAGGTTAAAGAGCATTTGTCTCTAAGCAAACTTTCAAATTAATAAATTAAAACTTTGACGGGCGCAGTTTGTCTAAATAATATATAACAACGAAAATTCCTACCTCAATGAAAACACGAGTGTTCAGTAATAAGGTCAGGATATAACGGTTGTTTATTCTGGGAAGCCATAAATACATTGTGTGGGTAAAATGTGGAGTTACTTAGTGCTAAAGTAGTTCGTACATAGTTTAAACACTGCGCTTGAAAGAGTTAATTCATGCGGAATAGATGTAAATGTCTGGCGATGTGGCGGCAGGGTGTGCTAAAAACACTTCAACTAATCGGATAAGCATAAGGCAATTATAATATAATGCGACCTATCGACAAATCGCCCTATGGAAACAATAGTATTTGCATAAACATTTCTACAGCTGGGTGGACGTACATACGAATGGATGCATTGATGAATGCAAATACTTTAAAACACGTCTGATTATTAAGTAGGATTTGAGGTTCTCGCGGGAGGTGAGTACAAACACGGGTGTCTTGTGGGTTGTAGCACCATATGGTCTGGTAGAAGTTCATCAACGTTTTAGAGGGCCTTGCTGTCTCCATCATCAACGCGATTACTACGCGGCGATACAACCTGCAGGACAGTCAATTTCTTATGTCTGCTTATTATTTGATTTTGTAGAAAAAGAAAGTTAAAACAGGCTTGTACGTGTTGCAGAATAACTGGAATTAACTAAATAACATGTTAATTGTTTCTACATATGCCTGGACATCAGAATAGCTCAGCCAAGGGGTTTTCATTAAGTCCGTCGATCGTACAACCTCTGAGCCAGATGAATAAAATCAACTTCATCACGTTCATTTCAAACGTACGCCTGCCATCAGACCTCACATGCGGTCTCTTCCCTGCAGATCTTCCAAATAAAACAATATACGCATTATACACAGACAGTTCAAAAATATGTATACACACAAGGCTAATATTCCATATTATAATGTGTATACATATTTTTGGGACACCTGTATTTTCCTTCATAACACAACTGGATTTTCTATTGCAAGGATGTCAAACACTCTAACAGTCTCTGAGGCAGACTCGAATCACAGAACACAAATGAGGTCATGCAATAGAACAGCTTGGAGCAGGATGGGATTTGCAATTCTCCCTGAATACTAGTTTAATTGTAAATAATCATTCTGCTTCCGCATTCGTACAAGCAACGTCGATTTCGTCTCGAAATCGGTTTAAGAGATTCGTTTCCACCACAGGATTACTTTATGCCAATGCAAAACTCATTTGTTCCATATACAGAGTGCCCCATGAGCTCCGAGCCATATAGCAACTCTGTTATTTATCAAATTACGTTATACGAAATCAGGGAATGTGGCGGGGAAACAGTTACACGATCATGTTTCATATACAATGTTACTTACTTGTTATACACTGTACAGCTAAATATTTTTGTCTCGTTATACAATGAAGGTAGTAACCCGTACCACTTACCAATAAACTGTTAACGTAATCAAATATCGCTCCAGCAATGATAAACTTTACCAACACTTGAACTCTTGTCACTAATTATTATTACGGATTACTTCACCAAAATTTTATTTTAAAAAGTGTGTTAACAGAAAACGTCATTAGACTTCATGTTAAGTATTTTATCTTGTATCAGACTTGGCTTTCCATTACATTTTCTGAAGTCTTTTCAACGCTAATGAGTTTTAACTCCATTATGCTCTCAGCAGAAAACGCCCTGCATTTGAATGCGGTTGAAGAAGATCTAAAGACCTTGTAGTCTTAGAGAGAGTCCCTCCATCCATACTCCGCTATTGATAAATACTCCATCAGTCACCCTGACAGTTTCCTACAGCAGATTGTTGACGTGGGGGAAGGTGGGGAAACTGGAAGCGAGACAGAGACGGTGAAGGGTATGGCAATTGCGTCGCTAGCTTACGCTTGGACGCCGTCCTGGCGCCGAGGGACGCCCCTTCCCTTCCCTTGCACAACATTCAAACCCCCTTCTATTTCTACCAGTCATCCCCATCAGTCCATATTTACACACACGCACGCACGCACTCACAGATGCATTCCCCCTCACCCAAAATATCATCAAAAGCACAGCATACAAGTTTTTTCCCTCTCCACCCTCCCACACTTTACTGCCTTGGGAGAGACAATGGTACAATGCATCTGGTCTTTCACACTGGTAACGTACATGTCTATATCGCAGATACATATCCAAATAAGAATATCGACGTTATTCCGCATAACTGTCAGCCCACAGTCTTTTTTAAATTCTGATATACCAAGCAGTCAACAAATAACATAACCAGTATTTTTGCGAATGATGGATACATATTTCATCTTCAAGTAACAAGTATTATTGTTTCTTACCAATCGTCGTGGAAATCATACAAAACGAATGTTAAATGAACATATTCACTCATTTTGTATAAAAGAATGGCCATAAATAAGAGTTATTACTGTTTAACTACAGGCTACAATCAAATTTTCGGATTTTAATCCGTCAAATTAGAACTCACGGTATCTGGACACACATTCCATGAAGCACGTTATGTTAACACAGACTAAAACTTGTTGGAAGTTACGTAAGTGCACTGAAACATAAGTTTTGTATTTTACACAAATTCCGTACATAATTTATAGTACTCAAATCGATCATTTATTTAAAGTAAAACATTACGTTGGGTTAAATGTGTTTTTGGAATCTTTATGAATATTCACATCATGAAAATATCTGTGTATTAGGTCTGGTCGCTTAATGGCCATGACAGAGTTGTCTGCCTCCACCCTACGAATTTGAGAACCACAAATTTATTCCTCTATATATCGGAACTGAACGAACGTCACCCAACGTCGCATCGCTTCTGTATGGTCGAGCTATATATATGCATCAATAAATCGGTGCGAACACACAATTTTAAAAACAACCGAGAGGGCATTTTTAATGTTTTCATGCACAACATGCTTCTATGATCAGATGATCAGTGTCATTAGGAGCAGACTGATCAAATTATTCCGGTATTTGGTAACGCACAGTAGCCATTTAATGAAAATTTCTCCTTAATATATGCTACCAGAAGATTTCATTATCGCTTTAATAAATCCTGCGAGTCGATTACATACAAACATCTACCAATGCACATACACACATATATACATAAATGCACAGATATGGAGATATATATCTACAGAATGTTCCAAAATATGTACGAAAATAAAAACTGAATATTAACCTCATTATAGATCCCCGTGTGTTATGCTTACGGAAGACTTGAACGATGGTCATTTTGAACACCAACACTAGACTGACTAACTTACCAAGTGCCAATGCTGACGTATGTAATGATTTAGTTTATTAAAATGTTTTTATTTTGGTCATCATGTTCCTTGGCAATATGGACGTTCGCAGGTAAACAGATTTTGTATTCAATTTCGATCAGACATACATAATAACTTATTGGTTCAAAGATGTTACATGTACGGGTGATACAAAATGGATGCTGAACGAAATACACGTGAGGGGGTAGCTTTACTGTTACACTGTTCCGTGTAAGTCACTTCCCCCTTAATGGGTTGGCCCGTTTTGTGATATACGACTGTCGTAACACGATAAGTTATGACGTGTTGTTGTTTTGGTGAGACAAGGCAACGGAACCCGGAACTTAGCCCACCGTCAACAGTGCATTGTTTCTTGCAGCCAGACAATCGAAGCTGCGTCAGAGGAACTTCATGGAAGAACAAATATATATATACTTTTTCGGGAACACATTAACATTTCGATGCACTTGCATGGGAAAGCAAGATTGCAGTAAAGTTTAATTGATGTTTATTCATGTTCATGCCTTCTCCAAATATTATCAAGTTCATCGAATCTAAGATTATAAAGTGAATGGGGCAAATAGCACGCGTAAGAGAAATGGAAAATGCATAAAAGATTTTGGTGTGAAAGCAAAAGGAGAAGACCTTTCTGGACAAACGTAGGTCGACAGAAGAAAAGCACTAAAATTGATCTTGAAGGAACAGGGTGGGAGGATGTGGGTTCGATCCAACTGCCTGAGTATAACTGCTCAAGAAACCTCTGCTCTTAGGAGTTGGTTACTGCCTCCTCAATACATTTATACAATCTTGAATCAGAAAACTAAGAAGATCTGAGGTTCTCATGGCGGCGAATACGAAGACGGCTGTGTTCTGGGTTGTTGTGATTTATAGTCCGGTAGACCTTTCATAGGTGCTTGCTGTCTCCATCATCAGGGCGATTGCCTAATTCGTAATGTACTAGAGCAGATCTCTGAAACTTACGTTTGCTGTAGCTGGAGGCGTGAGAAAATTTTGCTGTATGTATATCTTCCTGATAATTAAATGCAACTAAGCCTTTGTCTAATTTAATTATACGTTTCATAAAGCAAGAATAATTTAACATTAAAGAATAAAATTAATCTATTCTAGACTAATTCTAGGGGTGGGGGAAACATTTTGAGATGTGTTTCCCCCCACCACCACCCAAATTAGTCTAATGTTTTATGTTTCTTACAATGTTTTCTCAATTCAAAATTCCCAGTTAACTGGTATAATAAACTGGTGATAACCTGACATGTGTTCCTTAACATCGCAGAACACCGCGTAATTTTTCATAAACACACGTGACATTTAATCTGAATAATTAAATTTTGATTATTTCTGAAAGCAACTGAACATTCGTCTTCTACAATTTTCCTTACTTATACTGTCCGTCACTATAAAACTTTTAAATGCTGCTGCATAAATAATATCACTTGTTCGAGTGTCACAATTATCATTATACCATTGACGCTGATAGAAGCCCCCAACCATTAATTCTCACACAAGCATGGCTTTGCTCTGTTACCTGCGCTACTAACACAAACATTAAACTAAATAAATTTATTTTCTTCCACTAAATTAATTTCCTTAAAAATATTTATTTCACCGCATCCTTATGTGCAAAATAAAGAAAGCAAATGTCCGTAATTTGTTCCACTAGACGGCTGTTCAAGTAAATAAACGAGAGTTTCTTGTTTCGGGTATGTGCAGAGCTAAGGACGAAATTCCACCTCTAAGCTCACGCCCCCATTTGTTCCTGAAAGCACGAGAAACACAATGCTCTTACCGTTACTCTCTCATGAATATCCCACCGAGTTTATAAATTACGAACTGACGTATAAGGTAGGTGAATGGCTAGCTTCCACTTCTGGAGCTCAAATCCAATTTCCGGCGCAAACACTGTGCGTAGATTCAATGCCAAATGTAGCTACTACTTTGGCAAGAAGCAACAAGGGTGTTTACACTTACACTAATTCCACTAGAAACGTACACCGGACTTTGTCAGCACAGTCAAATTGTACGTCCTCATTTCGCAGTGCATGCATTCCTATTCTGCGTTCACATCAATGGATTCGATACAGAGTGTCATCTGTGCTTCATATCGAACTGTATTATGTTAATTAGACTTAATATTTACCCACTTTCTTTTAAATGTAAGTTATTATACGTAATGAACTGTAATATCACGAGAATTTTGACGTTTAGAGAGAGCTTAGCAAACTGACACAGATTTAATTATCACTCGATTCAATACGTACAGGAATTATCACTTGTGATTAGCCCTATTTTTAAGAACCCGTAATTCACAATCTAAAAACAATCTTATTTTGAAAATATCAATACGGGCCTTGTTTGAAACACTGACTGTTTCTTGACGTCATCATGAGAACAGCGAGTGCATAGAAAATGACTCTCCTCTTATTCGAGACTTCCAACGAAAGCGAAGTCGGACGTTTAGAATGATGTACCGGCAATGTAAATTTGGGTCACGTGGGTAGGAAGGAGTCCTGCATGAATAACTGAGCCCAAAAGAAGAAATCGATGACGTGACAATGTTGCTGTGGATACATGAAACTTTTTTTTTGTAACAGATGCTTCCAAACTTCCGAAACGAAGACTTGTATCTTAAAAATCAATCTTCACTTCGATAGGAGATATAAAGGGGAGTCTCTAATGCACCCAGCCAGTTTTTCTTCCTTCACTGTATGTTATCCAAGCTCATAATCCAAGCATCTCACATGTTGGGAAGTTACATCACTGTAGAATAATGCGTATTCCAAAAGGCCCATTCCAAAATATTCTTACTTAGGACGAAACGCCGGTTGAGTCTATTTTAAGTTTCACAGGCATGATTTAACTACTTAAACAGTGCGGGGTTCAAAATCATTATCGTGTTCACCATTTAGAGTGAGAGAAGTTTGGCGACGTTTCAGAGACGCATGACTACCCTAGTAGAGGCAGCGAGCTCTTAACAGACTCAAGGCACAAAGAACGTAGAGACAGCCATCTTCAGTTACAAACAAATAATTTAGCAAAATCAGTTGAATAAACGTCTCTGTATGCAAATGAATGTAATTGAAAATGGAAATTCAGTTAGTTAATAAACTGACGTTGACATCTCTAAGGAAGCACGTAATTGTTAAAATGAGTAATATCCCTGGCAGAAAGGAGGCTTAGACATGCGCACTGAAAATATCTCACTTTGAAACACCAGGTAATGATAGGTTGTATTCCTGCGCGATGTTCCTAAGATTTTAATCGCTAGACGATGCAAGTCTCGAAAGCATGTAAATTGCATCATCATTACAGATTTCGTTTCAACTTTCTGTAAATACATTATAATTATGTTTCTCTTGCTCTGTCCGAAACTGCACATGTAAACCCCCCCCCCCCCCCCCCCCACATACGCATCCCAGCGATGCACAGTTCGTGCTGTCTGGTTATTTATATTTTTCGGTAAAACGTTTGTCAAAACTTTTTTATTCACATCCACTATCCGAAAGCACTACACACCTGAAATAAAACCGATTCGCTTTTATGTTATTTAAAGACAAATTCTATTGTTGGAAGGCGTAAAAACGAAACGTAATAAAATGAATTAATGTTCTTGGAGGGAACTAAAAGAAGGCTGAATACTGAACAGCTGATCTCTCAGCAGGGATGCGAACTGGACCCCTCCGTGGCGATCTACTATATAGCTATTCGATCATTATCTTATCAGTCTTAATTCACTACCTAAGCGGACTTTAAATTATGTCAATAAATGTGTAAAGTTTTAATTATTCGCTTAATTTAACAACGACGTCTGTCTCATGGCAAGCCGAGTTGTATCGCGTATTGTTACAAGTGTGGAGATTTACTCTACTCTACCTTCTCTCAGCAACTTAATGCGTGCAATAAAACTGTAATTGCTGTAAAGCAAGATTAATTACTTTGTAGAAGCGGCTCAGAAACCTGTATTCTCGAGTACATAAACCGAAGTCAACAAAGCTGACATTTCCATGCACTTTCAGGTAGTTTTATGTTAAATTAAACTTCAGGGCGCGCATAATTTCCGTATTACAGGCTAGAACAGGCTAATAAACAAGCCAGGTCCAGGCATAGGATAAAAGATGTAATCATGCAGACTGATATCTCCAGTTTCAAAGTTTAATGTCGAGTATTCTGTAGGCGAAAACGTGACATATTACAACGGACGTTCTTAAGAAAGACATAATTTTTCAATTGAATAAAAATTTTCTTGGATATTATCCATCGTCTAGTAAATATAAAACGTAAAACGACGTTTCGGAGATGGGACTCTATCTCCGTCTTCAGGTTCCTACACAGTTGGGCCCACTAGATACAGCTAATCCCTATCTCCGGTCCGGAGGAACCTGAAGACGGAGATAGAGTCCCATATCCGAAACGTCGTTTTACGTTTTATATTTACTAGACGATGGATAATATCCAAGAAAATTTTTATTCAATTGACTTTTCACCATCGTCAAGAAGTTTTAGATTTGATATACATAATTTTTCATTCTCATATAGGCCATAAAGTTATCACGTGAGATTTGAGGTTCTCATGGCGGAGATTATGAAGATGGCTAAGACAGTTGTTGTGCATTGAAATTTGGTGGTTTAAAGACGTTGTGCAAGTACCTGCTGCCTCCATCATCAGTACGTGATGATAAACGTAGTACCAACCTCAGCATCCAATGCCCAGTGGATTCATTTAAACAGATCTTTAAATACACGACTTTAGCCACTGCTTATATTTCTGCCTTTCAAACTCTTAGGTTAGATAATTGAAAATGTCTATACGCATGATTGAACTTAAGAAATATCTGTGTTTTAAGACATTTGATGCATTGCTTAAAGGAAATGAGAAATGTCTGTGTTATCCAAACTAGTAACTCTGATAAATGGCTGTAGGGGTTGGCATACATGATAATTTAGTGCCCAGTAAATGAAATGTACTTTCTATGTCGGTAATAGCAACGTTTCAATTTTTACAAAGTGCAGCTCGGAAGAGGAAATTGTCTCAAAGAAAAATGATTCATGTTGACACGCCTGACAGTCTTATTCTTGTAATTTTTCCCATTTCTCTTTCTTCATGTCGTTATCATTATTATTTTACCTTCTTGTGTTTCAACGTTCATTGACAGGTTCTGAAATCTTCAGGAGTGTTAATCTTAAACAGTTCCCGCTGCTTCTCTTTTGTTTGGATGTATCCCGGGACAGAATTTGGGTCACCCCAGGAGGCAGTTCAACAGGTACCACAGTCTACAACTTCAACAGTCAGCCGAAACAGCCCGACAGTTCGCTTCCCGTCAAATTTCTGCTGCGAGTAAAAGAGAACACAGCTGAAGTGTCTAATTTGTTTCCATTCTATTGTGACCTGTTTTGCAAAGCCTCTTATTTATTCTATAAGAGTACTGCAAATTTGAGAAAGTGCACACTTTGGAGTACAGCGACTTCAAAGGTTTTATTCACAGCTAGCCATTACTGCGCTGTGATCGAGGGTAAAGTTGTTTCTCGTTGGGTTCCAGGTCATGCGCGTGCCTTAAGCCATTTTTGAGCGAATGCCATTCGAGGTTACTGTTAAGTCTTTGGTCATTCTTGCACAAACACGTTCATTGTTGTGCTTCGATGTCTCTTCACATTGTTATGCGACAATGTGTTCGAACAATGGAAGACAAGGGCGACCAGTTTTGGGCACTTATATTTTTATATTACAACAGAATCTTTCCAGATATTTATATATTTTATTTAGTGTTCTGTCTGGCGACAGGTCCATATGAACAGGATCCTTCCATCGTTTTCTCGGACTGGGACCTGTTCATATACGTTCTTGGCAGATGATCCAGAAGTGGTTTGCCATTGCCTTCTTCTGTGTGTGAATGGGATGCCACGGAGAAACCGGGGAAGCCCCCGGAGGAAAACTCCGTGTTGCCTAGACCACGGCCTTGCCCAACACAAGTTATAAATTCGGGCACCGCCGTGAATCGAACATCTAATATGAAAATACATAAAGTTTAGTAAAAAAACAACAACAAAGATTCGTTTTTGAAACTTGTGGGTCATGTCTTACAACTTTTACTATGACGAGAATCTACACTTGTAGGAATTACGCACATAAATCATACAAATAAATGGTCTTCTTCATCATCGCTTATCGGGTTAGGGCAAAGGCTGTTTTCAATTCAGAATATTCGTGCTCTTCGTTGGGCATCCAACATCTCGCTTCCCTCTTCGGTTTACATTCAGGGTTCTGCGGTTTGGTGGTCACTGCTATCACAAGCTACAGTGACGTGTAGTGCACGCCACTGAACTTATGGACGGTAACTCTAACACCAAATTCTGTCTCTCATTACCTCTACGAAATGAACTCTGTTGAATCGAGGGGTGGGGGGGGAGTGACAGCAGGGTTTCCAGTGCCCCAAATCTGCAGCTTTGTCTACGGGAATTTACCCAAATTGAAAAACTCAAGTGGGCTCTGTCGCCGTAATGAAAAATTTCCACGTTTGAAACAGATGCTCACTACATAAATGCTCTTATCCATATTAAAAGGTTCTGGTAATAATACGTTACAATAAGTATTATTGTACTTTTGGACTTTGTACAACATTTACTAATCTTAAAAGATCACACAGTTTTAAACGGGGATTTATTTCTGTCTCATGTCAAAAGCCGGGTAGTAACCACCCAATTTGGCCCATTAGTAAAGACTTACCTCAATTTTTTCACCTCAGGACGAAAAATTGTTTACAAAACGTGTTCTTTTCAATAGCCACTGTGAGAACCTCAAATCTGCAGAAACTGGGTTGAATTTCCATACACAGTTGGCTACTTAATATTCACTTATCGCTATTAAATTTTCTACAAAATTATATTTGTATCACGAAGTGCTACGAAGCAACATATGTTACCATAGTATTCTAAAATTTGTGCTGCACAAAGTACCAACTCTATTTTATAATTACATAAACCACGACTGTTTTGGATTTGATGGTGTTCAGTGAAATCTACAATAATGTCAAATAACAGTCGCATGATTACACTAGGGGACCCAGTAAATATACGTAATTCGTTTTGATCGTAAATGTGGGCTACCAACCATCCCCATATCAATCAAGATAACGTGATTATAACCGCACATCAGAGAGAGAGAATAAAAAGACAGGGTTTATTTGGTTCGTTAGGCCTTGTATTGTTTTGAATTGGTGACAGATGAAAGGGCTAACATGAATTCTGGATTCCTTCATATTGGTTACATTTCATGACATTTCTCTTTAATTTACTTCAGGTACATACTGACGCATTGTTCGAAACTACCTAAATCCGGTAACACCAATATTATGCAGACAATGCCCATTATCGGAGAAAGTCTATGTTTAATACACGACGCTTCGTAGTTAGTTGAACACCCCAACAGAGACTATTAGTTACATTGACAGCTTTTTCATAGTTATTATTATAATCAGTCACATGAAGGACGCAAGTAGGGAAAGTTCCTGAAACGTCGTGTCATTGTATATCGTTATGCCTGTTACTTTGTAATAAAACCCAATTGCTGCTAGAGGGAGCAGACACAACTCCCTAAAAGCTTTGTATCTCAAACATATCTCAAGCAATGATTATTGTCAGACATAATGTTAGTTCTATAACGTATCAGCCGTTGATACAAGACTTTAGGGAACGAAGGAATCTGTTATTACTGACTGCAGAACTATTCGTCAGAGCACATGGATTATAATTTTCTCGTCTGACTTTACTTAGCAGTGTTATTTGATTTAAGACTTCCGTTCATTGATAAGCACGCTACTAAATGCGTAACGATAATACATACATCGTATTATAAGACATGCTGAATCATTCATCTGCAATGGGCGAGGAATATAACCAAAATCACTCTGCAAGCTTTACAAATGTGAGCCGCTTGTGGAAGAACGAGACAGGAAGATCGAAACCCTCAGAATCTTCAGGGCTTTTCATTACGGATAATTGGTGGCGATGAAGTTAAATCTCCATCACGTCTTCTGTGAAATGAGATGTTCAGTAAAAATCCTTAAATAACGTATTAGTAAGGACGAGTGCCAAAACTCTGTTCCTACATACATTTTCACTCTCGTCTGAAAGTTCAATTCTCGCGAAAAGAAAAGAAAAATCTTTCCTTAAAGACTTTCTGCGAACCTCCCCTTACGCCAGAAAATTTTGCCAATTTATGGGAAGAAACGGTTAAATGCAACATCAGTAAACGGTGGATATGAAAAGAATTTCCATTAAAATTCATACGTTGAATATGCGTATGTCGTGTACAGATGGCGTACACATGTAACGATATCTCGGCGCAGTAGTGCAGTCAGCTTACAGCACAAGGTTTACAATTTCCAATCCATATTCTTTGATGCATTCAGATACATGTCTCTTGCAACCACGTTCCTTTACAGAAATGAACAGCAAAGGACATAACGTGATGTACTTTATGAACACTTCACTTAGCCAAACGTGTTTACTTGAACACAGAAGAGAGTTGCACAACCGGAAGTATTATTCTGAACATCCGTAAGAAGACGTACAATTTCCGTTTTCGGGGAATGATGAAAGCTACCCAACGTTTCGACAAACAATACAGTTACCTTCTTCAGGGCGAATGTGTACTGGTTGGGTACTTTTGGAAGGCTGATACGGAGGTGACAGTAGGTGACAATGCGAATAAAGTGTGACGAATCTCTCAACACGTGGCTTATAAAAACATTTATCATTATCTCTCTTCTTCGATTACAAGTTCGTTACCAGTTGGACATCATCGCCGCCAATTATAATCGTCACATCCGATGTACCGCCTGCTACCTGCCCGATATAAGGCTTCCAAAACACGAGCAATACACATTCACCCTGAAGATGGCAACTGCAGTGATTGCCGAAATGTTACATGGCTTTCAACAGTCGAAGGGGCTCTAACCCGAAAACCGATGCTGTACAATGAACTCAAACAGCGAAAACGTAAGAAAAATAATGCAGAAGAAAAACCACATAAATAAGTGATTTGTATTGAGGTCCGTAGGACGGACAATGGCCTTATTTGTTTCTGAATGTTGACGTTTTAAGACGATCCACTGTTAAGAGATAAGAGAATATTTGGCAACATGCCAGAAAACTTCCAACCTTCTTCCATCACGAAAACAAAACAAAAGCGAAAACAATAACAAAAAAAACGGAAAAGCGATGGGGAAGAATCGGACAAAATATGAATTTGAACAGTTACCTTCCGCCATTAAAGTAAAAGTTTGTTGTAGTGGGGTTGTAGCATGATGGATGACGACATTGCTTGACTCGAGGGGTAAAAAGGGAAAATAACCCTCCGAAAAAGTGATGGCGGCGCTACTGTTACCAGAGAGTAGACGGTGATGGATGACACGCGTACCTATCTGGGCCAGAAGCTGGCTGCGACCCTCTCAGCTACTTGTTCTACTACGACTCCATCCAAACAACCACATGTCTTCGATCAGCTAGCATTGATGCCGCTGCTGCGTCCCTAGTAACGAGATTAACTTCCGCATGAAAACGAAGTGACAAACTCATAACTGACGTTAAGTGAGAAGAATGCATTTGTGCAGATTCTGTATGTATTTCCGCAACAGCAAGATACCCAACCCGCAGTCCTCTTAGAGTAAAATTTCCTCTTCCAGCACAATTTTGGCAACGAAGGAAAGACAGAGGCGTAGTAGCAAGGCCACTTTCAATAAACCACTGTTGAACACGATAAATCTGGAATTCTTCGTAACACAAAGCAACGACTGTTAACATATTGGAAAGAATACTAAAAGATAGGCACTGGAAATATGTATTAATTTCCAACATAGGAAACCAGTTGCCATTAGAAGTCCATATAGCAGTGTCTCAACACCTTATCCAGCAAAAACGTTTCCGTCATAATTAAGAGTTACGAATCTTAAATTTTCAATAGCATCAATGTTCTACAGAACAGCCCTGTCTAGGTACAGTAAAACACCTTTATTATTGAAGAGTCTTCGCGAATCAACTAAACATTTCTGTAAAAAACAGAAATAAAAACAGGATTTCAGGTTATCAAAGCGGTGAGTACGAAAATATCTGTCTTCTGGGTCGCAGCGCCGTATATTCTGGTAGATGTTAACCAACGTTTCGAGGTCCTTGCTGCTTCCGTCATCAGTTTTTCCCGAAGATGAAGACGACGAGTACCTCTGAAACGTCGGTAATCATCTACCAGAATACACGGCGGTGGAACCCAGAAGACAAGTCACCTTGGACGGGAAATCGACCAACTGTGATAATGGAGCTAGACGATTAAGTCAAGAGCTGTATCAAAATGTCCGCCACCGGATACTATGGATTAAGTCTCCTTGGGGAAAGATAACAGTATGTTTTCTCACAACGATCAGACCAATTGCTGTTAGGGCGTCAATTTATGACCGCCATTAAATCAGTAGACACGAACGCCTCCTTCCCAGTAGGTCTAATATGTTCGACACGATCGCTACAAGAACCAGACTTGGGTACGTGTCATGACAAGAGAGTTGCTTGTTCGTGTATAAAATACGTAGAATGTGACAATAAAACTCTCATATTTACGTTCATAAATTTAAATTTATCTCCACTTTCTTCTAATAAGGTCTTATTCTGTCTCTGTGTAAGCGGAAGGAAATGACAGGATGCGACAAGACTAACAAACCAGAACACAATGTCCTTAGCTGCAGACCTAATTACGATGTAATTATAATAGACAATTATCAACGTGCATGCAACATACGTCATTTCCTACAGATTTAGTATGAAGAGACATACATCAAGGAATTATTAGTTCAGTCCCAGGAAATTAATACACACTAGACTGTAATGCATTCCTAAATTATAATTTATGTTACAGAAGTGAATGTTGGTACGTCAATGAATTATAAAGTTGTGTTCTTCGTTTATTCGGTTACTTTTATAACGACAAATATAAAAAACATAAAACATAAAAGCGACCCTTCAAGACCACAATTTAACTTTTATTAATATTTAGTATATTTCATCATTTTCAGTTATGTCAATTTTAAACTTTTAAATGGATGAGTAGAGCTAGCGGCCATCAGATGTCGCCCGTGCCTTCGTATTCCACAATAAATGAGAATATATTGACTAACCGAGCTGACCTACACAATAAAGCCTCTAGTGTTGTTCCCGAATAACTCATTCACCGTGAGTTGCCAAATGCTGAGAGAATTTATTGTTACCTATGCTTAAGCCATGTCATTATGTTAGTCCTGCAATTCGGTAAGAAAATATACACATAAATGCATACTTAATTTTTCCTGTATTTCATTCTATAAGTCTGATAATACAAATTTTAAAAGCTATGTCTACATTTTCGTCACGTACTCTATTGTCACTTGTAGCAATTCCCGAAAATTTTAAAATATTGTTTGATAATTCACGAAACTTTTCCGCTATAATTAAATAAAGTGCATTTTCATTGTTCAAATTACAATGTTCTCCAATTTTAACACAGAAGAGATTAATGCATTTCCGACCAGGAACTGTTATGATGAGCCATTGTGGTATGAATATCCGCGGATCCTTAAGAGCAAATACGCGCCTCGTTTCAGTACACTGGAAATACATTAAGCGCTCAATCTATAACACGCACATCTATACCAGGATTCAGTAATTCAACTCGCATCTAATCACGGGATCTTTCGTTTCCCACTCTGTCCGCTGATCAAATTACAAATATCAATAATTTCGTAGCTACTTAGGACAAACTTTGATTAAATTTTCGTGTAAAGAAAGCAGAAAATATTTACAGAACAATAAAATTAAAAAATAATATTGTGTCTCATTCAATTTTTCCAATAATCTTAGAAGCCCTTTGCCCAAATTTACGAAAACGGGCGAAAATTCGACTAGCAGATGAAAATACATTATCATGCAAATTTGCAAATAAGTCACAAAATGCTTGTCATACACTTGAATGAACTGACAAATGGAAACAATATTAAGACAGACAATGGAGTAGCAGTGAATTATAATGCAGGCTTAGTCCGTTCTCTACTATTCCAAAAGAACAACTGCTTGCACCAGCCAAAGTCTCAAAATTATTTCGCCAACTAATGAAGAGGAATGAGTAATTAACAAAGAGTGACTTGGTTACCAGCTTCGGTTCGTGATAATTGGCGGAACAGCTCTTTAATCCAATTAAAACCGACACAGCACTATTCAGCTCATAAAGCAGTGGTCTTCGAAGCAAGATTTGTGGTCCGGTAGCTTTCCTCTTCACTCAATTTAACCCCTCCTATATTAGCTTTGTTTCAGTGTTCCTCAAAATGTGGTTCGCGAATATAATCATAATAGGCCTAATGTTAACTAAAAATAACAAATGTTGAAACGTAAATTTATCTCATACTTCATTAAGCCCCACGTCTGGAAGAGTGGAGGTTAAATATTAGATGGGGATAAATGGTCAGATTCATTTGTTTCGTGTTTAAAACTCCGTTAATCAAGATCCGAACAGACAGGCATTGTTATCTTCCTAATTTTCTACATGAAGATGGAAGATAAATCCACCTATCGAAACAAAGTCTTATACGATTATAATTCATTGGTTACTGCAGAATATACACAGTCGAGCATGCGCAGACGATAATGAGCAATGATCATCTGCTAGAGGACAGTTCTTGTACTGGTGGTTAAACAGTGAAACGAAACTTGTATTTTTAAGTTGATATAATTGCGTCATATTGTGAATTAAAATTTTGATCCAGTTCTCCTCGGATACGTTAGTACTTCTGAATACCTTCAAGACATATCTACGCTCTTCCTAGGCCAATGTTAAACCACTATCACTTCAAAATATACCCTCACTCCAATGAATTTGGAAGTAAACATCATCAGAAGTTACACAACAACAGTAATTAAGTTTTAGTTTATAAGATTATAATTTTAACTTTTAACTTTACACCTGAAGATGGTTCAATGTAACCGAAACATGTAGTAAAAAGTTGTACCAAATATGTAAATGATATTTTAATATCTTATGTATAATTTTATTTATATACAATTGTGATTAGACGGGAAAAAACACGAATAATTGTATTTTTAAGTTATGCCTGGAATTATTAAAAACAGGCGAGTCTGATATTCTGCAGTCATGTGATAGCCTCCCACAAATAGAAGCCTCTTTCATAAGCAGACATTTGTAGATACTGAGTTTCACAAGCATGTAGTACATTTTGGCCACTATTTATCCCTCCAAACGGTCTGTTCATCACCGTCTTCATTCTACTGTGTATATTCTGCAGTAACCAACGAATTAAAAGCGTATATAATAAAATCAAATTATACACAGGAAACTCAAAGCAAATGCATATAAATAACAGAGATGCGGAATTATAATGATGAGAGAAATCGTAAAATGAGATGTTCGACAAACATCGGAAAAACGATACCCACATTATATATATATGTGCTAGATGATACAGGCTTTACATTTATAATAGCAATTTAATACGCCTTTATTTACGTTCCATAAAGGCCCCAGAATACGTAATTCAGCATCATGTAAATACCGCAATTATAGCGAGCAACAGCATCTTGTATTATGGATAGAAGCCTCAAGTTCAACCAATGAAGATCATTTGAATATCAATGCTATGAAACATTAGATGACATCATTATAAATGCAAAATTTCGCCCAATATTTTAACGTTCACTTTCACAGACACACGCAATTTCAGTCTTCTTACATATGAAACTGAAGTTGTGGCGTCTTCGAAAATATAGAAAGGTCAAGACTTCAGACATTCAAGCTGTTCAGAATGAGAACCTTAGAAGGAAATTTGTATTTTCGGAATCGTGAGGAAAATACGTTGTGTTGAATGTTCCCAGTATGGTGGATGTTCCCGACTTTTATTTGTTTTTCGGTAAATAATTTCTTTGAAGTTAAGCACTGTAATAAATAAGAGCTGATAACAGAGCTACATTCTCTCGTTACGTCACTCGTCGGGGAGGTCAGAGATATTTAAATTGCGACACAACCGGTCACGTCACCTATTTAAAGAAAATGTTTCCTTCACGACAAAAGCAAAAATTTTACATCCACGCCGTTCAAAAACTCCTAAATTCATAACCTTGCACCGTTGTAAACTTACCATAGTCCTTATTCATGGTCTCAGTGAATGTACCGCGTTGGCTTAGTGGGAGGCTTGAGAAACTACAGTTGTAGAAAGAGAATTAACCGAACCAAACCCCAAGAATCGTCGTCAAAGGTCTTCTTTTTTACTCAAAAAGTTTTTATTTCCAACCCATTTCATCTTACCCTATTGGAGGGCAGGAAGAGGGTGCAGGTTTTATACTTTCATGTTGGTTTCCTTCAAGAGTTCTCGTCTCAGCCAAACCTGCGTAAAGGTTACGATACTTTTCTCTGCAATTCTAAAAATAAAATAAATAGAAGAATAACAGAATGAAGGAATGACAGAAAGCAGAGAGAGAAGGAATATAGGAGAAGAGGTTTCCTTGGAATACGAAAAACGTGTCCGTTATTCCAGCAGCCAATAGCGGCGTTTGTAAAGAAATGAAGACTCAAAGTTAAGTAATGTCAAGCAGATGGAACAGAGGACGGGAAAAAATTAGACACTGAGTAGGAATCGACACGACGACACAGTAATGACGACATATCAACATAAAATACAGAACAGACCATATTTTTGTACATGGCTTTCGTCAACCAAACATACGAAGTTAATGTAAACAAAAAAAAAACATAAGTACAGTCAGAAACAAGGAACAGAAACATACTATCCAAGAAAGAAACAGTAATGGCAGGAAAGAACATTAAACGGTATCCATATTCTTTTTATACAAGTAGGTAACACGAAATTCAAACCATAAGTCGCACGCTTGTGTTCAGTCATAAACTTGCGGAGTCTGAAACTATAGATTAGGAGACTAAACAAGTGTTTTCGCAAATATTATTTCAAAATGAAGCTGATATCTTACTAAACTTATACACAGATTTAATTAAAGAAGCCTGGGTATTATATACAAATTTCTTCCTATTAAAATCCTGTAGGAGGAAAACATTAACAACTCATTTATAGAATCAGTTTTGGGCTCGTGTATACCCTTGTGTGAAAAGTTTCACTTCATCCGCAAAATTTCTTCTACAATTTTACGTCTAGCAGATGCATTTGCCGTTTTGCTGGGTGCGGAGGAAATTGTTACACTCGGTTGCAATCTGAAACTCTGCTATTCTTTGAATTTCTTTCGACTTCTTCTTAAGTTAAGAGCGATGTTATGTACTGCGCGAGGTTATTTATTCTGACCCAACTAGCTGAAGATGGGAACTGCTTCGAAGGCGCTACTCTGCATTAAAGCAGTTTGAAATGTATACCGACTTTTAACGATACTTAATTTGGCAAAGTAGAGGGCCCGAGACCATTAACGTCTTTTGAGTAATGACGTCTGCTTGTGACGAAGATCGGCAGTATAAGTCGTTTGAAACATTACTGAAGATGGCTTGGTGTTCACACCTTATGACAAAGTAGAGTCCAACGAAACTTTGTAACTTAATCGCTAACTTTGATGAGATGTGAAAAGTTACTACCAGCAGAACAGGGACTAGTAGAGTTCGGATGTCTCACTCTTCACGTATATTTCTCCATTCAGTAGATCCCTGGATCGAGTCCCCGGAAGCTGCTTGTAGTTTCAACATCCTTCAAGTAAATCATAATTTCTCGCTTCTGTCTTTCAAGTATGAAGAATAGAATGGAACATCAACTATTTAATAACGTCATTTGTTCGTGCCTAATTTCCTTTCAGTTCGTTCATGTCACTTAGCAAAGTTCAGGAGCTGCAGATAAGTAAACTTCTGTCCTCACAGACGGAAGGTTACTTGATGTATTCGGAAATTTGGTGGGACTCCTTCGACCAGTCAGCTCATCGCAAAAGCCTCTACCTCTAAACACGACAGAACAACACAGAAAGACGCGGACAAACATCCATGCCTTGAGTGGTATTCGAACCCACGGTCTCAGGGTTCAAGCGAACACGTCCATACCCCAGACTGGCGCAGGATAATTACACATAACGTAATTCTAGAGAAAATGTAAAGATACTGAATATATACGAGAGTTTAATGAAATTTCAAGTTATCACGATTGTGAGCATGAACATGGCTGTCGTCTGGGTTGTTACGCCGTGTAGTTTCGTGATGGATGCAGCAAGTATCTCTGAAACGTCGGTAAAGTATTACCAGACTACACGGTGAAAGAACCCAGAAGACAGCAGTCTTCAACGACATAGTCTTCTTTTTCAATGGAATCAGTGCGAAGCTACAATTCAGTTTTCACTTAAATGTGTCTGAAAAGGCAGCAAGCATCTCGTGTGCTGGGCATGCAATGAATCAATTCTGCTTCACAGTTAAAAATAACACTAATGTTCTGTATCAGATTAGCATATGCACACTGCCACCCAGATAAAAACTTGGAGCTAGAAAAGATATGAGTTGATGGGTTTCACTGTTCTCTCAAGTTTCCACAAAAAACTCTACTTGTCGTAGGTAAACCTGAGCCGACAGGGGCCAGAATAAAATTCCAGGAACGAAGCAGTTTGACGTTTTCAACGACGCGGACGTCAGTACTAGTTTATAGCGCGTGTATCACGACAGTCAGTGGCGTGGAAGCACAGGATGAACGAGGAAGTCGTGTGATGGCGTTGTCTGAATAAGAAATAACCACCACGAACAATCACATGGTGCTGCTAACTCCATTGACCAGAGTTCTTATTCAAAACGTAAAGTCGCTAAGTGCTCCAGAACTGCCTTCAGGGAATCAAGAAATTTATCACAACAGCACGCTACTGGACCATCTTTTTTTATTTATTTAGTGTTCTGTCTGACGACAGGTCCATATGAACAGGATCCTTCCATCCTTTTCTCGGACTGGGACCTGTTCATATACGTTCTTGGCAGATGATCCAGAAGTGGTTTGCCATTGCCTTCTTCTGTGTGTGAATGGAGTAATTGTTGGGATGCCACGGAGAAACCGGGGAAGCCCCCGGAAGAAAACTCCGTGTTGCCTAGACCACGGCCTTGCCCAACACAAGTTATAAATTCGGGCACCGCCGGGAATCGAACCCGAGACCCCCAGGATTACAAGGCCAGCATCTATACGATCAAAGCATCTATAGTCTCTCAAATGCATGCTACATTACCAGAAAAGATAATCCTCCTTCGTGCACATCATTAAGTCTATAATATTTTCTCAATTATTCTGTTACATGATCTGACGTCTCAATTTTTTCCCTGACTTAAACACCCTCAATATATGAAGACAACAACCCAGAAGACAGAAATCTTCATACTCACCGCTGTGAAAACCTCAAATCTTACACCCTCAATATATGTTCTTCCCCTAATGTTACAATCAAATGTTTCTGCTCTTATTATTTGAAAATGTATTAAAATTACGGTGTACTATACTTTATACCTCAGGTGCTTATAAATAACTCTTTACATCTACTAGAATTGCATTTTCTTTGTCTTGTGTAATTCTTTAATTCTTACCAACAGCGAAGGGCTGATTTAAAGTGTTATTTCCTCAGAGATTTATCTTATTTATTTGCTGTAACTATGTAAATTTACAGTCACAAAAATGTTACGATTTATTACAAAGCGTACGCTGTTTTATTTTTTTTTCACATTTCTTAAAAAATGAAGATGGTGAGAATTAATAGCGCTGATACTAGTGGCTAAAATCCACAAGCGGTGTAAGGATTAACTAGTGAACAGACAGAATATATGGGAAAAGAATTTCACAAATGTCATATGCAGAGAGAGAATTATTCCACCACTTTCTTAACCATCGGAAGCGGAAGGCACTTTACATAATATTTAAGAATTCAGTCCGTGCAGCAAAGAACCACAACGCGTCACCATTTCAAAGATCAAATGGCTAACGCTGTTTAAGGAAGTAATCTATATTTATTCTGCGAATAATATCAGAGGCACAAATACACACTGTGGGTGGCATGCGACGTTAGTGAACACTAAGTAGGCTGTACAAATAATTACCATTTGGCCTTTAAAGGTTAAGTTTAAAAAACCCACAGTACAAAAAGCTTTTCATGACGTTACAAATTACGAAAGGTCATAAAGTTATATAAATCAAGACCAGCCTTTACGTGCACATGTAATCATGAAATTGAACAGACTGGGCCACTGTTTGTGTCAACTTGTTGACACACTTATTAGATGAGTGAGTATTTCTGAGATGTTTGCGAGACACGCCGCTACTGTGCTGATGTCGCTGTATGCAGTTTTCCTTGCTATTTATTGGTATTTCTCGTCCCCAGAAACAAACCAGAGACCATGTACTACAAGTACGTGTTTCATTTATTAGTAAATATTCATATTTTAGCTTTCCTAACACAAAGGAGACCTACAGAATTATTTATTGTCTTTAATATGCTAGGAATATTACGTTTTGGTCTGGTAGGGTGAGAACAAAATTAATGGGATAACATTTCGTATGTTAGGGTAAATCAGGCATAAAATCATTTGCATTTATTAAACGTGCATTTCTCTCGCAGAAGGGTTTTTATGCGTGATTCAAATTTTGTACTGTAATGCCAATAAAGGGCAAACAACCGGTACCTGTTAACATCTAAAGTCGATTCGAATTAAAAAAAAATTCGAAATAGATGATTTGTTTATTTATAACCATAATTTAAGTTATTTAATATTTTCAAGAGTTCGTAGGACTACAGAATTGTGACAAAACCGAAGGATATTTTATCGATTACAAGTTTATATTCAAGAATATATCAAAAAAATGTTTTTAAATTTTGTTCGTTTATACTGGATGCCCCACCTACTACAGTAACCTCAATATATATTAATCTTAAACATATAGTTAATTACAATAAAGTATGCTATCAAAATTATGTACACGAAGGAGTTCCATAAACATTAAGCCCTCAAATTAAAGTTTTACCCGTGCATGCTGAAACCAGGGATATTAATACCCAACGGGGTAATAAATTTTAAACAAACCTGACAGACATATAATTTAGAACTTCTGTCGTCCTTTTCAGCAGCTTATGTAAATATGTGACATCATTATATGCTGCGGGCATGATTACTGTCGTCCGGAGTATTAAATGAAACTGCATTTGAGCAAAGCCGTATCGGTCACATATGTTGAAGTCCGTCGGTGGACACACGGACATGCAAATAACAGGAAATATTAAAGTTAAAAGTAACCTAAGCGGGAACCGAACACGTGACATGTCTGCAGAGATAGCGTCCAGTCATGAGTAAAGTTATCGATTATACATGTTAAAAGACAATTCCCCGATAACGTTAATTTCGACCCGAAACATAAGATACCATCAAAAACCGCAAAACGCTTTCGGAAACGTGACATGTTCAGAAACATTATTGTTTATACACATTTACTATGCAAAGAGCTTATAAAATTAGAATTTATATTATTATTCAGTGTTCTGTCTTACGACAGGTCCATTGCTCTGCCCAAAACGAGCTCTCCAGTTTTCCCTATTCTCAGCTTCTCGTTTTAATTCCTGGAACTTCAAGAATTTATATAGAAAAGAAGAAGTATATGCCACACATAAATAGCCTTGATTTATTCAAGTTTATGACGAAGTATGATGTAATTTTGTAAACTAAAATTAAATTCATTGGCGTAAAATGCACCGAACTCTGTAAGAAATTCTTTCTTCTGATTTATTAATATCCTTATTTTCTGTATTCGTCTGTATTCATTCCTATTACACCACGCACTACAGCAAGAAACCACCGATTACAAGAAAATCAGGATTTGGTACGATTTCACGGTTTCTGCAGCAGAATACAATCGTTGCTAGGTTACCATTTATACCAGACACCTACGTGAAGACAGAATCAGGCTACAGCTATAAAATCTACACAATTATTGTCAATTTCTATTACTTAACGTGTTATTTTTCAAAGCTGACGTTACGCATTTGAAATTCTGGTTAAAGAAACGTATCGTCATTTGTCTTCATATTGAGTACCAGCTCGGTGCACAGACAACACACTCCTGGTCGCTTCTAACGTACGCAATCTGTTTAAGTGCTATTCCACGGCGTATAAATTGTTCATAAAGGCTTTTAATACAGAGTTATGTGCGTGGTGTCTACGGAGCATTACACTGTAGTGGTTAACCTTTAATTCGGAAAGTTATTCTTTTATTTATTGTAGTTTACTCAGTGGTTCTATCACAGCTCAAACTATACAGCATCAAATGATAGGATGATTAGTGCATCATAAATTTCAAAAGATATGGAAGAAAGCTACAATTATCCAAGTCTATAAATATTAAGCCATACTCTGTAACTCGATAATCAGACGTCATTCAATTAGTGACGCAGGAATCAACCTTGAGTTGTACCAGGGGAATGTTTGACGTGACCTGTACTCCCCGGAAGTTCTGTCGCCGGAAGCAGAGACAGTGAGAGAGAGGGGGGGGAGGGGGGGGGGCGGGAGATGTGTATCTATAGCAAACCTGTTCATGTTCCAATTGGCTGAGAACAAGAGCTTGGCAGGGCCGATCGATCGTTCGTTCAAGTGCATCATGCCTTCTTTGTCTCCTTATTGACATCTTCCTCGTACTTCATCATTTTATGTTTTCCCCATCCCATTTTCATAGTTATTGTAACACGGAATGGATCAAAAGAAAATGAATTACTTTTTATACATGAATTGATATGCTCATATATGGAGTCTATCACTTTGCTACTAGATGTTTCGGCGGAAGAAATATCAGGATTCATACCTACGACCTTAATGTGCAGAGACAGAAAATGTTTGACTTAAACCAAGGAAGAGTAGGGAAAAAACAATATTTAAACATTAAACAAAAATAATGTAATGTTTTATAACCAGTCAGCTTTTTTTTACGGAAACATAGGTACTAGTCTGCGATAACTCTCCGAATTATATTATTTTTCTTGTATTATTTTAATAATATTTCTCCCCTCTAATCATCTCTGGATTGTTACTCAATTTGTAAAACACGCTTAAATGCTAAATCGCGACGAGAAGTGGATGATACCTGCCATAATCCGACAGCTAATGTTACTGTAACAGTAATATAAATTAAAGCAAGGACATGAAGGACGCTGTGCAACGCTTGGAAATGTGTTTTGTATTACCACATGATAGGTAAAGCAAATGTCACAAACATTACGTAACTGAACGGTTTTAATTAAAAGCGTATAAAACATAGTTTTGTATTTTCAAATGCATTTGTAACATAATCAAAAATACACAAAGGCAGACGCTTTCGACCAATTTGCTTTCCCCGACGATTGAATGTAACAAAAAGTGCTTTCACAATTAAAATCATTCACTAACAGACAAGGCACAAAATATGGTGCGTAGAAAAAATTAATAAACCCCGTATAAACGAGAATATAGGCATTTTATCGTATGACAAAAACTTATTTTATTTTCCAGTGTTCCGTTTCACCACTTCCTGCACGAAATTTATTTATGCAGAAATAATTGAATGATTGGATTTGTTCATCCTAATTACGCTTCAAATAGTTCTGATGGCCACGCGAAAGATAATAAATATTTGTGTTAGGCAGCAAATGAAAAGAAACATTTTATTTGTAGTTTACGTAACGACGCTGTTAATAACGCCTCCATCACTAGAAGAATAATCATTCAAGATTTTATCGAGTTCAGTCATGATACCAAAACCTTGTTCACTAAAGTTACAAAAGCCCGATCTGTCTTGATTCAATTCGCCATTCACAACGAAGTTCTGGTTGTGGCTAAACCTAGACACATAAAATTGTGGTTCGCGCTTCTCGTACCCAAATATCAAGCTGTTTTCCTCTGACTAAGTTGAGCTGTCTATTAGATGTCACAAGATTTCAATCACGAGGCAAAGGAAAACATTGGTAGTGACGGAAAATCCTGTTATCACCTGTTTGCGTACGTTGGCAAGTCGATGAACGAGCCCGACGCGAGCAACAAACAACTCACATCGTCGTCAAGCTGACATCCGGTATCAATACAATGTGTCTTTCACTCTGGTCGTTAGCTGAAGGCGAGCTATGGCGGGATATTGGAATTAGCGCGTGTCACTACACAGAGGACACGAAGGCTTTAATGTTTCCGCCTTGTAATTAGAATATAAAAAGCATACACCTGACTTCCATAATGGCTCCCTCCCTCCAGATGTCAGTCTCAACGTCAGCTTGCCTGTAATTCTCAGTAACCCTTCATATTGCGTCGCAGTTATGATATTATTTTTTGAAATGTAAATATATGTAGGACTATTTCGAGTTTACAAAGTTCTATATGAACTCGGCCTGTATATTTTCCTCTATAAATTTCACCCTGGAAGTTTCAGTAGCAGCACGTTTTAAGTCAGCCTGTATCGCGGGTTATAACGTCGAATATAATAAATCTTGGTGTTTCTTAATTGCCTTCTGTGCTTTCAAGCCATGTAGTCCTGTAAGAGGTTACAAACGTTTCACAGAAATATACTTATTTCAAATCGAAGACAGTAGTCACGTATTTGGCGTCACAACCCACAAGCCCACAATCCGTATCTTCTCTCTCATCAAAACCTTAAATATCATCAGAAATGTTCACTTTCAACACCGTCTACAACCTTATGAAGTGTCATTATATCTTTCCCCCCCGACATTTTTAGGCTGTCTCTCAGCACATGAAGATACTTAAAAATCCTAAAACTGAACACCAGAAATCGGGTACAACCTACGACATACCGAACAAAACTCATTTTATCGAAGAATAGAATTCTTGCATATCAAACACGGAGATTAACAATCTATTAAAACCACAGGTAGATTATATATTATGCACGACTATATTTTTATAATGTTGGACTGAATATTACAAGGTAAAAGTCAGAGACCAATCTGTCATTTTAAAAAATAATGAGATATCATTTTCAAACTGATCACAGAACATTCTCCTACTCATAATGCATTCCACTCAATTATTTCCGCTGAAAATTTCCGCCATCAGCACTTAAACAAAAGACTCTCAGTCTTTCAATCGCTTTCGAATTGAATCCCAACAGCTGAGCTCCTATGGTACGTTATATATGTATGTTGGGTATCTCACTCAAAGTAAATTATGGTAATTCTTTATCGATCATTTCAAAATTATCGTCCTCACTTATCATGTCGTGCACATGCTGCATGCTTACTATCAGCAGCCGTCATACTAAAATTTCATCGACAGTTTTACATGAGCAAAACTCTTTACAATCTAATATTATGGCGTGTATTTCAAGCCCTCTAGGACTAACGGATGTCAGACGATCACTTAAAATCACCATTCGATCGTTTCTCTGAAATCCTTTTCATCTACAACGAAACCCACTTGAAATTTGATTTAGTCTACTCAAAATACACCTACCTATTCAACATGTCATCTAAAATTTGAAATTAAATGTTTCAGATCTATCATAAAATTTCGCATAAGAAAAATAAATATATTCTCATATCATTATATTACTACTGTTACCAACAGAACGTATCTATCAGTCATCAAATCAACAGAAATGACGTCAAATTACGTCAATGGGCTACTAACTATTTTACCATTAACCATCGTCTCTGTAAGTCAATAACAAATAAAGACAAAACTATAAAAAATAACTATATATACACTTACTGAGCCATTCGGGCGATAGCCCGTACAATTCCAGGTCGAGACACACTTTATTTTCACAGAAAGAAACCTAAATCATAAATTTCCTCAGTCCCTCTTTGAGTACGCCGAAATATTACCTTCAAACAGGTAACCACCACGTTATCTACTACACGCTCACAATCATCGAATGCGAACATATCATCTGCTCATTTGCAACTATTTTTAATAGCGACGTCAGCTGAATACCCGTGAAAGGAGACGGTATGGTCAACGGCTATTCGATTCAAAGCTCGGATTATTGACGCGCTAACAAGTATCAAAGAATATTTTATTCCTGTCCGGGAATAAGTAGTTTGTACCGCACGCTCGTCCAACACGCCTGCAGGAGTACAAAATTTACATTTATGTGTGTGTACGTGTGTGTTTTAGGGAATGGTATGGCCTACATTTTTCAGCAAGCACGAAATATCGGTGTTCATGGGATGGGCGTGGTGGTGATATATCAGTATGGAGGAAATCCCCTAATTTCTCCCGCTGCTACTACCCGTGGGACACACGAATTAATTGAGGCAGTTAAACCACCCTCTCGGCCTACATATCCGAACACGCTCTGTTGGTTATGACAAACGGATTCGTCCCACCTCCAGTTTCTAGTGCCTTTTACAACAGTCAATGTGCCAACAGTATTTCTATGATAGCATGAAAATCGTAGAAAAATCTTCAAAACTTTCAAAGCATCAATATAGCTCGATACATGTGTTTTTATTTATACGATATGACTAAAGTATCGGGAGTCTTGTTCAGTTGATTTAAGTTCTAGAGGCAGTTAAACACATCTTCTGTCGATACACCTTCTTTCAATGAGGCACCGTATCTGGGACAAAACGGGACTGTAGTGTTGTATTAAAACGGGTCCAACCGCCCCTTCGCAACTAATAAACATGTCTGCGTATTATCATACGTCCACTGGCAAAATACAATTTTCCAAACTTGATTTACATGTGTTGTAGTGTTACCACTGTGTATGAATTAACAGCATGATTATGACAGGCATATATCGAAACACGTTTCTATCTACCCACTAATGTAACAATAATACATTTTAAAAATACGTAAAAGAAACCATTGTATTCTGCGTAAATGTTTATTCAACATTTTCCCTGATGATGGAGGAAATACGCACCTTTGAAATATCGATAAGCCATTTTGATGTTTTCGTTAATATTCAGAAGAATTAGACCTGTCTCAGCTCCTGAAGAAATTAGATGTACTAAAACAAGGCCGTGGAGCCGGCTGGCGTGTTCCTTGTCTTACTGGAGATTTACATCAGCGGAAGTGCTGGCTGTAGTTCTAAATGACGAGCGCCCGGAGCTGGCAAGCAATTACTTCCTCCGTTAAAGATGTCATCACGGCTCATATTAATCCCGTGGCAGTAGAGTGGTAAGGCGGCATCTTATGCTGACGAAAAGCGTATGGTAAGACACTTGTTAAAAAACAAGACGTTGTTTCGTGAGATTAAGATATTAACGTCTTCATGGCTGTGGGAACAGTATGTGCCCCAGAGTATGTAGTTTCACAAGGGTACGAAACCCAGAACAGATATCACAGAAAAACCTGAACACACAGCTGCTCTACACCTCGGCCTTATACCACGTGATCAATGACTGGAATTTGAGACTAATTACAAAGGCTACTGAATTGTTCTACGCTTTGCCCTTACTTTCTGTCAATAAATTTAAATTGCCAAATTACATAAAGTTGAAGTTTACCGACAACTGACCGTCTACATGTTTGATCCCCATAAAATGTTATTATTATAATCAAATCAAGAAGGATGGCACGACACGAGAAATTAAAAATGCGTACAAAACACTGGTTTGGAAGCCATGCATAAGCAGCATCTCTGATTTTATTAGGACTTGCTCAGGTGACATTTCTGGATAAATACAGTTTTAATAAAGTTTCTGTTAGTTTAAATGAGAAAGTCAAATGGCATATTCTATTGGCGTAATGATAACTTGGGCTCAATCAGCCAATAGACATCACATTAACTAAAGGACTCTAGATCGGAGAGTCGTTACTTTAACTTGCTTACCAAATTGCCCAGAAAGTTTTAGCTACCCTGTTTTATTCATCTTCTGTCGTCCTTCGCGTTTCATGTTGAGAGAGTCATTATGCTAATTCAGAACCTCTATTTCTTTTCGTTTGTAATATTACAGGAAATGTTTTCATTGATTCGATACGTTGCAATGCCTGTCGTACGCATAATCACTGGAAGCTTATAATTTTACTGTATTTTATACGATATACTTTTCCAGAAAAACGGAATACAACAGCATAAAATTAAAATGTTGTCGTAGAAGGAACACTATTACGTCTTATCGGTCCATGTTGGTTTTCCCTCCCGCTGTAATTTCTGGTTTCAGGAATGCATGTTGCTTCACGAAGATCATTAAGTGTGGTCATGCACACGAATAATGGTCAGAATGTAGCCTATAATCAGCGTTGCTGCAATGTTCTTATTTTCTTAAAAATTAACTATCCTGCGGAATTAATTTTTATAGGTTTTCTTGATATATGTGCATTCAGTCCATACTGTTTCCCCCAGAACAAACATTATTCAAATATAAGTTCATAACCCAAACAGAGTACTCAATGCAGTTATAATTTATTCTAAAGTACACAGATTCCTCATACACGTAATTTACTCCACTTAAACAGCACTGGTTGCTTAAGAAATCTCGTAAAATGATAATAAAATGAACAAAACTGTTTAACTGAGAGTCGAGACAGCCAACGGCCTTGAACTTACCACGTTTTCGGCGGCTGGCATAACTGTGCATAAAAATAGTTTAAAATGTTTAAAATAACATTTTAAATATTAAGTCAATCTATGTTGCTAGCGTGCAAACATTCATCTTTAGGGTTGGGTTTCTGTTAACTCTTGACTATTAAGATGATCTGTGAATATGTTAAACATTTGTTAACAGAAAACAATACTTCTGTAGTTCACAATCGTTGGCCGTGAAAGAGCATAGCATTTTATTGTTACTAAGTATAAAATTAATGACATACTATTCATACGACTGGAAGCATGTGCAATTTAAAAGTGGGTTTCATCAGTTCCGTCTAAATTCCTTATTTTTTCTATCACAAAAAATTATTACCTCTAATAAAGCATTATATTCATATGCTCATTTTGGATGACTGTCTTTGGGTTGTTGTATCGCGCAGCCTGGTAGAACTTTCTGCCTCTAACATCATCATCATCGTCCTGATTATGGAGGCAGTAAGCACCACTAAAACGTCGGTAAACGTTTACCAGGCTACACGGTGTAACATCCCAAAGACAATAATCTTTGCATTCGCAGCCGTGAGGACCTGACGTCTCACCAAACACTCAGTAATTAGCAATGGCTATGAGAACACAAAACTACGTACAAATGATTATTTATTTCAGAGTACTCGAGTACAGTTGCTTCTCATACTTAGCAATTGGCCCAATTCCGTAAATCAAAGTTTAGATCTACATCTGAAGCCACAACTCAGAAACAACGTGGCTTGTCATGATAACCGATACTTGGTCCATCCATAACGATACAGCCTACTTTAATTGTACCCAGTATAAAACCAAAGCGCGATTGTTCCGAACATTTTGCAATTTATATTTGTTCATCCGTCTCTGTCTCTCTTCCACGTGTGTCTGTTTTGCATCTCGTGATGTTAGAAATCTTTGGAAGGATTCCAAACAGCAGCCTCTGGGCCGAAAGGGGGGGGGGGACACGATCGCTGACTGATATGAATTACATTCGGTTTGCCAGAAACAATTTATCATTGGTCCACTGGTTCTGGTTTAAACCTAGCCAGGGTTGAGGAACGGGAGGGGGGGACCTGGACGTCTTATAGTATACCACTTTGTGGGGGGGGGGGGAGGGGGTGGTGTATGGTAAATGGGAAGTGTGGTAGAAAGATGAGAGGGGCGGAGGGAAATGGGAGGTTGAGGTTAAATGTGCTGTGGACCATACCACTAGCAAATCCTGTGCCAAATGCATATGTTCTCCTAGTAGCGTCATCTGCATATGCTAGGTCCCCGACCACGAGAATCCTATGTAGGCCTACTCCACTCCTGGGTACTTACAGTGGGTCAGGAACTAAACCGGTGGGATGATGACGGAACCTCTTACATGAGTCTCTTTGCGTATTCTTTAAAATGTCTTCCAGCATTTATACATGAACAACATTCCATACAATACAATGTAAATAATTCTGAAGATATGTTTTATAACGAGAGGTAATAAAGGACTTAAAATTCAACACAGGTAGCAGACACTACACGCAAACATGCTAACAAAATATTATTTAATTTGCACTTACCACAAATGTAAAATGAATGCAGCGATATGTCTCACGGAAGTCACAAATTTAATAAATTAAATAATTAGATAAATAACTTCAAACAGTGTAAATAAGGTTAACTGGGTCAGCTGTTGAATGGAGTTAGTTTTAGAATGTCCTTAGTAGCACTAATTCATTTGAAATTTTACCAACTTTTTTTTGTTTCAAGGACGTGCTGCGCTACAGACGAATCTGAAAGGGTTTTGTGTAACTCCCAAAGGTCATTATATTTCGCTCTTACGTTTCTTCTCTAGCCTTTCATGTCCCTTAGAGAATTTTTATCGGCACCTGGAATTGAAGAAGTACGATTGTAAATCCCTTACTTGAAATTGGAAAACAATTTAACTAAGGATTTCGGAGCTGTTTTGAGTGGCGCGCTGTAGAAGCAGCTAAGAATCTCCTGGGAGACAAGGAATTCTCTTGTCACTGACTGTCCCAGTAACTGCGGCTGAGGTGATATTGATCACAATTCTACTTCCGGTTCTCCACAAAAAAAATATTCTTTATTCGTTTTCTTGAAATTCTACAACATGCCTGACTTCATCATCTTATAGATACAATAATTCCGAATATGACAATAAATCAAGTAAAATCCTGTGTCTCTTAACCGTGGGGTGGAAACCTGATGAGTGTATATTAATGTACACTGATTGAGACTAGTTTTTATAACTCACTAAGGTGAATAGGTACTCCTTCTTCTTCATCTAAAGACGGAAAACAAATTCAGTTTATCAAATACTGTGTTCCCTCCACAAAGTCAGACGACGGAGAAGTCCAGAAATCCAGTTATACTGAACGGAGCATGCAATCAGAACCATTCATAGTTGATTATTTTAAGTAATGAAACTCAAGACTTGGAGAGGAACACAACTGCGCTAACTGTTCTCATTTTATATCCCTCGTGCAAAGGACGCATGAGAATGTTGGTGCCAATTTTCTGATTCAAAGCGAACAGACCTCTTTGTCACGAACGACGAAAAACATTCTCGCGTGCCAAGATCATTTGAGCTGACAATAACCTACAGCTGATATCCTGTTTTTACTGGCTTTATTTTACGATCGTACCTGTAAGCAGATACAGAGAGTATCGTAAAATTTTAATCTCTTAAAGAATCTCAATTCGTTTTATCACCGCCACTCTATACCTATTAGACTAAGTATAGTAAAATAGTCTGTATATTACTGAGAACACATCAAACAACAGAGATAAAGCGGAAGTAAGAAAATGTCCGCATGAAATATGCGTTATTTCAAAAAGATGTACTTTATTTCACTACCACGTGGTGAAATTTGCTTATTTACTTACAGACATGAACTCTGGTATTTATAAGTCGTAAGAACAAGGACTATCTAGTTAATCCTAATAAAATTCTTATTCTACTTTTTTTCTCAAAATCCCTTCACCTCGTGCGTAAATTACCTCATCCTCATGCACAGAACCCACAAGATACAGTATAACGTTTTGGGTCTCTCTCTCTCTCTCTGTTTATGAAGTTTGATGACAGAGGGGAGCAGGGAATTGTAAGACGCTGGATTTTACATCTGACTTCGGTGACCGGTAAAAGAAACGTACCACGATGCAGTCTGCCACTGCAAATTCCTCCCTTAATTAATATAATTAGCAGGGTTCAATTATTCTGGGCACTGCGTTAAACTCATTGTCGACTTCACTTCTCGGTTTTTTTTATTTCAAATGCACTGCAAATACAAGAAGTTTGTGAAAAACGCCCGTATCAAACAGACCCAATTCAACTCCTACCACTTCGATTACTTCCCTCTAATGGGATTCGTGGATGTGTGATTGTAGTGCTTTTAGGGGGCTTCAGCGATCCATAATAAGCGGATTTTGTGACTCGATTTGACCTCCTGAAAGAGTTAACAGCTTATGATACAGACCCGTCATACTGGCAGAACAGAAGACTGTCTGGACAAAGTTCGCTCAATTTACACAGACGACATGAAAGGGGGAAAAAGTGTCGTAATATGTTAATTAAAGGTGACTACGAATTTTACAGCAGAATCGTCGACAGAAGGCTCCCTTTATAACAGGGTTAATTCCGTACTATTCAAAACCACCCTACACGTATAGAATCAATTACATTACACCGTTATTTAAAATTCGTTGCATTTCTCTTATAACACGTAAAAAATATTGTATCTACATTGAAGTCCATGCTAACGGAATTGTTAGGACTTAATACTGACGCACTGACAAAGAATTTATAGATTTCAGGGCCGTTAAATTCAAAAAGTAGGTCTACAGATCTTTTCTGTCTGATTTTGTCCTAATCTAACTTCCAATGACAGGTAAGATTTTATTAGCATAATGCCCATGTGTGTTAAATATATCACGACGGCTTCCCTTCATATGCTTCCCTACAGTTTCCACTCGAACCACAGAAACCAATATCACAATACACAGTATAAAGAAATTTCAGAATTATCGGAAATCAAAGAACTGGAAACATTACGTGAATTCTATTAGATATTAGTTATTTACTGAGAAGCCTGGGGCAAGAATGGACACGTCACTGTTACTGACGCCTAAGATTAATATTACACACAGGAACAGACCTTAGTAGGAAAATGAATTAACTTTTATCATCAGAAGTCCTGTTTTGCAAACAGAATCAGAGATAAACAGTTCTACGGGAAATTAATTTCTGTAAATTCTAGAACAGCTTAATCCAGGGGGTTTTAAGGCGCTTCCCCGGCTATAATTCCGGCGGATATAACAGCGTATTATACTGATTATTGGATTTTCTAGCGTCCGCACAGCTCATGCGGTGAATATTCAACACACTTCTGAAACAGTAATGTAGGGAATACATAGTAGTGGTGTTTCAGAATAAAAAATAGCTACTTAATTTAAAGCATAATTTAATGACTGTAATTTGTATCGGATATTCGACTGCAATCGCACGAACTTAACCCTCCGTTTTGTTCTAAATTAGAAATCAGCTGTTTTACTGCAAATACAGTTCGTTCCATATCAAACCTCTAGACACGAAGCAACTTAAAGAAGGATTTATTGAAGAATTTCTTATTTCCTTTCCGTTCTATCACAAACATACACACATTCACTAACAGACTACTAAGAATGTAATAAGACAAGAATAAATATAAAACGAAAAAAATATCGAACATTATTAACGGGGATTTATAGACAAAATTCGACAAAACGTTAGAGAAAATGGAGTGTGGAGAGTCGTGTAAAACATAAGTTTGTCTTCGTTTTACAAATGTTGACTTAAGATTTCTTAGCAACAAAGATTCAGCCCTGAAGCTGAAGGCAGAAGAAAGAGTCGAGCCAGTTGAAGTAAAATAAAATAAATACGTGATTCGGGCAAAACTGGGTAAAAAGGTACAGCACTCACATAATTAAGTATGACAAAGAAATGAAAGTTTTATGAATATATTAAAGAATTACTGTTCAGTATTTTAGCGTCGAGTTATTGCATTTTCTGCGCTCATTATTGATTCCTTTACGCACAAAGACACTGCTTTAATATTAATTTCTAGCTGAATGTAAAATAAGTATCAGAAAGTTGCTTTTTCCAATATTTTCGTTTTAAGTGCCCACAACCAGGCTTATGTCCTTGCGTACCGTCACGCCAGCTCAACGCCATGCTTTCAAAGGCGAAACTTCCGTCTTTGAGTCGTGTATAACGTCGCGTATAAAAGGACGATGAAACCAACTACTCGTTCCGAGAACTATGGTGGGTGGGTGGAGGACTAAATGAAAATCTACGTTTATTTATGTTCACTTGGCATGCAAAGTTTGGGAGGTTAGCAGGTTAATAATAAAAGCTCATATCTCGGCTTATATCTTTACATTTCACATACATAACGTAATTTAAAAGCCATCATTTCGCTGTTTTTATGTACGCACGAACGAACAGAAACGGAAACCTCTGGCATAGCTGCTTGTAACTTGACACATTCCTTCTGCTGTTGCTTCTGTATTAGTAGGCGAACAGAACAATTCGTTTTCTATTTGTCGTTTTATTTAATATCACAGTCATGAAACCTGCATTCAGTCAACAGATACCTATACTTGGATCACTGGTTCAAAATATATCACGGAGGTAAGTTACACATGTACAAATCCGGCTCTCCGCTCCACTAATCAGCACCATGAAATTTAACTCGTCACCTAATACTTGCCCAACGTAAAGTTTTCACATAACACAAGACACATATTAAAACCCGGAGAGATATTAGGAAGTTTTTCTCATTACCCCACCGCCTTAGACCACTATAACACTTTCTTCGGCCAAAATACACTTTAAAAGCAAAGAAATTAATAAAAGTTCTATCCAGTTCAAAAATAAATAAAAACCTATATTTCAGAGGATTTTAAAGAATATGTTGTTCATGTAGGGTTTTTTAAAACTGAAGTAATTGGTATAACTTAGTTTATCGGCCATGCCATGCGTTTAGAAAACAGAAAGTCTCCGGTCAACAAAACCGACATTTAACATCTGTACGATGTTCCTTTGAGGTTGACCTCACATTCCATTCCACATCTATTCTAGCATTCGGCGTTCCCTGTTGCGTTCACCATAAGAAAATATTAGCTGGCAAAGGTGGACGTTGGTATACGTAGTTTGTGTGCAAATATCGCATCGAAAGGAAGACTATCAAAGAATACTGAAAATACCGCAAGGCATGCTGGAACGCTATCATGCCACGTCCGGTTCGTTCCGAGCGAAAAGCTTTCAGGCTTGTTATTCACATCCAATATTTCACTTTCAGACATTTCGATTCCACTTAACCATAATACTGCACTCACTGATCTCAAAAACTACTAAAATGTTCGATGAAGGAAAATGAAGGTCTAACCCATGGATTCGTGTACCGTAGAACTAAAACAGTTGTTCTGGAAACTTCATGATTTGCGACAAAATGATTTTTCAGGACGGATGTTTTCACTGTGTTGTCAAGAGTTGCTTCCTGCCTCTCAAACGTCTATAAACTTCTACCAGGGTACACGGCGGAACTTCCCAGAAGGCAGTGATCTTCATATTTTCCGCCGTCACGACGTGAAATCTCACCTTTCTTGTCCTAATTGGCTTACTCTTCTAGAACTCTTAAACTATTTTTCGCCGTAGTAAATCAATCAGCGAATAAAAAATATGTTACCGACTTGTAATGAAATTTTAAAAAAAAATTGTAATTGCAGCACTGTATAGAAAACACGTTACACTCCCACCGACGTTTTTTAATAATTAAACTTATATATAAAACTGTCAGCAAGTTATTTTAGGGGTCGCGGCTTAAACTGGATTCAGTTTCGTTTTAACAGAAGCATTCATGGTTTTACTAAGTATTTCTACCGAGTGTCTGAACATTTATTTCAAATAAATCACGGTAGTTTTAGCCTCCTTTCGAATCCATGGTCCTCTCTCACACTGTAACTTCTGCGGTTAAAAATTAGCCGTGTCTTACTTTGAATTCCTCCCCTGAAACCGATTCTATCTGGGGAAATCAATATAAATTAGAAATTAAACTATTACCAATTAATATAATATGTGAAATTTGAAAATATCAAACAACCCCCTACTCACAGAGGCATGCACACACTTCAGCATACGCATTTACAATAGGCCCTACATTATATATATATATATATATACATATACACATACACACTGTAGGTACACAGATGTAACGAAATCTATGTGGATAGTCCACCTTCAGAGCCTGATACTTGCTTATCTGTTGTCAGACTGTCCCTTTACCATATTATGATCCAGCTGAATCCAGACTACATCCTCACACCCCACTTATTTAAGGTCCATTTTATTATTAACCAACACACACAAACATAGATTTATGTAAGATTTGAGGTTTTCACGGCAGTGAGTATGAAGATTTCTGTCTTCTGGGTTGTTGCGCTGTGTAGTCTGGTCGATGTTAACCAACGTTTCAGAGGTCATACTGCGATGAATCGCCCTGGTGACGGAGGCAGTATGACCTCTGAAGCTTTGGTAAACATCGACCAGACTACACAGCGCAACAACCCAGAAAACATAAATCTTCATACTAAGAATCGTCCTGATGACGGAGGCAGTATGACCTCTGAAACGTTGGTTAGCATCGACCAGACTACACAGCGCAACAACCCAGAAGACAGAAATCTTCATACTCATCGCCCTGATGACGGAGGCAGTATGACCTCTGAAACGTTGGTTAACATCGACCAGACTACACAGCGCAACAACCCAGAAGACAGAAATCTTCATATTCATCGCCCTGATGACGGAGGCAGTATGACCTCTGAAACGTTGGTAAACATCGACCAGACTACACAGCGCAACAACCCAGAAGACAGAAATCTTCATACTCATCGCCCTGATGACGGAGGCAGTATGACCTCTGAAACGTTGGTTAACATCGACCAGACTACACAGCGCAACAACCCAGAAGACAGAAATCTTCAAACATAGATTTAATTAAGCGCCAATTAATAAAAGCAGCAAAGTTAGCCAACTCCCTGCGTGGTATTCCACTGGCTCCCCTCAGAAACACCTGATTATCACCTAGGCTACAAAATGTTAAATTCAAACATGAACAAGTGTAATGTTTGTTATACGCATACAACATGTATTTACCTTTAGCATTTAACGCGAAATTTTCGTGTAAACACGTGCTCCAACAACCGCCATTACTTTCGTAATATTTTACATCACCTTGATTGTCACTTCATGATGAAATAGACAGAGGTGTGAACTAGCGAGGTTCTGTGTCACAGAACTCAACTGCTACACGAAACACTGTTTCCAAATCGGCAGTCCGCGAACCACTGACTGGTGACGACTTAATTGTAATTAATAGTATTACAACATGCACTTACATATAACTATAAACATAATAAGTGTACCGGTCATGCGTGATTATTTCATATGCAATGAAATATCCACAGTATGTGATCATGTCCATTCTATTTTACTACCACTCAAAAGGCGTTAACATATATTCTGTATATAACCCGGTTATTATGAAGAGTAACTTTGGGAAATGTGTGTATGTTGGAAGTCTCCATAATATCGCGAATGAGAACGAGTAATATCGCAGAAAGAAAATTAAATATACACTACTGAGATGGATAAACAATGTTCCCCGTCTTAAGAAAACCCACCTTAAATGAAGACTGACTACAATAAACGTCTCATCTTTTACGTTGATGTCTATGTGTCAATTTGTTACAGCAACACACGTGAGCCTGAAATTCTTACTTCGATTTTATCAGTTACACTGGAGTATCACAGATACATTGCATGATTCATCTGGTGTTCTGCATAGCAGACATCGTAAATCACATTTGCTTACGTACAAACACAATAAGGTAGTTGTAATCTGATTGTACTGACATCTGACGTACGTCTTTTCGCAGCTGCTCACGTAATGGGTTTTGATGCTGTCGAGTCTCTACAAGACGGAGAGCACTTACCTGAAAGAGAACAGAACACAAACATAAATACAAGAACAAATGCCAATTAATGTTTTGAGAACAACAGAACCACAGGTGAACAGCAACAGGTAAGTCGTAATTAAATTATCAGATTATTTTTCAATAAATTATCTAATTATTAAATCTTCTTTGTCTGTAGTTCTGAGCCGGGATAGCTCAGTCAGTATAGTGACTAGCTACGGGCTGGATGACCGGGGTTCGATCCCCGACGGGGGCAGAGGACTTTTCCTCTAGCCTCTGCGTCGAGACCGGCTCTGAGGTCCACCCAGCCTCCTCTACAATGGGTACCGGAGTCCTCTCCCGGGGGTAAATCCGGCCGGGGCGTGATGCTGACCACTCACCCCCATCTAGTGCCGAGGTCAAGGAAGAGAGGAGCTATACCTCCACTCACCCCAAACGCCTACATGGCGTATAGTGGGACAAACTTTACTTTGCTTTTGTCTGTAGTTACCAGGAAATAATATTTTCTCTGCAATTCAAGAGGTATAAATTAAACTAAATTTCCTTCAACTTCATGATTTATTGGATTTAATGACCTTGTCCATCTCCCGCTCTCAAGTGAAAAAAGAAGGTGATAAATGTTTATTCAGTTGGGTCTGTTAAGAAGATCTAATGTCACTTACCGAACAACCTGATTTATTAAAATAAAAATATATAAGCCACTAAGTTTAGGTTTTGATAACAGGAAAAAACTGTATCACTTGTTTCAAAGTTATATTTTGTGGGTTTGTTTCCTTTCACTTCGATTCACGTCTTTGTTCCACAAAGACTGTTTTAGGTTTCCATGTATTTTATCGTAATTGGTATCCTAAATTGTCTTTTTATGTCCCGGTGACAAAACCTGATCACACTGACTTACTTTCAACTTACTTGCTTAAGTCACAGACTGATCGCGGTTAGCTCTAACGGACCTGTTGGAAAAGTATTTCGCAACAGGACGCCAGTGTAAGCAATGGAACACATGATAGGTCCGTAAGGCCTCCGTATTACGACCCCTGCGGTAGTAATGATTTTTGCTGAAAATCATCGATGCCCCACACCCCAGCGGTTACAGTTCAGTAGATGTATCCTTGTAACAACCCACGACAATTACCGCCTGTGTATTATTATGCTACTCTGTGTTCTTATCACTCAAAATAAATGTATCACAATGTGGCGAAGATACAGAGGAAGAAAGCCCACATGTAGCCTAAGTTCAGAACAATCAAATGAGACTTACAGGACGCTAATTGAAGGCAACGTGCTGACATCTGCATGCAGGGATTGAGGAAATTGTCGAAAAACCACAATCAGGGTAGCCAGTCTCCGGACCGAAATACGAACCCGGGATTTCTCCATATACAAAGCAGGAGTATTAACCATTCGGAAGCAGAATTTAGTACCAGAACGTTACAAGCATTTTCATAAAAATTATAAATTCTACTGAGAAATGGAGTTCATTTAATTTTCAACTACAAAAGAGACTTCTGAAATGGCTTATATGTAATGTACTTGAACTGCACAGGGCAGTGAGTACTGATGTCTTACAACTACCTTCTGCGTTATGGAGTGGGCATTTCTGACATTGATCTATTTTCTTTCCTCGTCCTATTCCTTCAAAGGAAATCATTTTTCTGTAACTGCTATTTCTTTCTTTCACGGCATCAAACTTTCAAAGCGAGCTCATCCACAAAAAAATACTTTTCATACTACAAGTGCCCTTTTCAGAGACAGATAAGGTATGAGTCAGGGAATAAGACGGCTTCTTTCTTATTTAAAAATAAAAATAGCGGAGCTGGTTGTATAATTGGATTGATATATCAAAGGATTCTTTTTTTACTTCTTTCCAAGGAGTTGTTTTTCTTGGTCTAAAATAACAATTGCCTAGCCATATAAGAGATCAAAAAGTTTTCATCCCCCAACTTCTTCAACCCCTTCCCCTGTCTACATAGGCACATGGAGAATGCAGACTGACTTGTGGAGCTGTATAATGGAATCTCCAAAGTGAAATATCTCCGTTACCTCCTACAACCTGATGCTACTCCGAAAGGATACGCGCAGAAGAGGAAACAACGGGCTCCTGTCCTGAACAGGAGATGTGAGGGAATTTTTATTTGTGTTGCCCGAAGTTTCTCTGTTCAGACGCACGAGAAATAATTGGCGGTAAACTTTGTGGAGAAGTCTCCCTCTACCCACATCGGGTAATTCAAAATAAGATTTTACGGTTAGCTTCAAAAGACTCTTCTGTGAGAGTTGTTGGTTTCAATAAAAAGCGGGGACACAATTTGATCAGATACTGTTCGGCAGGAATGTTTAACTTTAAAGGGTCAAAGGTGAATAGTGGCAGTTAATAAACATCGTAGCTTTGAAAAAAGTTTCAAATTACATATATATGACACCTTTTGCAGTACTGTGCCGTGCAATCTCCTGAAAGCTCACTGACAGTTCAGAGGCGCGTACTGCCTCCATCATCAGGACGGTGGAGGCTGTACGCAGTACCACACTTCCACACAGAAGTCTACAAGGCATCACATCACATAACGGCAACATCGGTTCCATCTTTGGGGAGGGGGGGGGGAGGAGTTATAAGGACGGGAGTTTGTATAAACTAAATCTAGATTGCATCTTCTCGACGGAGTTGTCTAAAACCACCATGGCATCTATTTTTTTAATCCGTTGCCTAGTTTGCGTACGAATCACCAGCTGAATCAGATAAAAACTACAATGGTGCCTGTGGAGACTAATATTATATGCAGATTTCACTGATTCGAATTTAAATGCCTTCTGAATGTCGATAAAATATTGTTTACGCTAACCCTTGGATTTGCGATTCCAACCTAAGATCGGTTCATTAAACGACCTAGAAGCTCTATTGTGAACGTTTACATAGGATCATTGTTCCCAAGGGAGCAAGCAGTCTGTAATAACTGGATAAGATATCAGATAATCTTTATTCTCAGATTGTGGGACCAAAAAAAAAATATTATATCAGACTGCATCTATTAATCACAAAGTAAGAGTCGTTGTATATTAAACATTTTCCTTTGTTTGTATAGCGATAATTCTGGTTTAAACGTATATAATGGTAGGCGAAAAAAACTAATGTAATTACGTACGAGCGGCTTGGGTTTTGTCAATTCAAAAGATCGGAAGACAAAAGAGTATGCAGTGTTATGAAGTTACGTAACACATATTTATTTTGTAAATGACCCAAGTTGAGACTCTATTGCCGGCCATGATGATATATCAATAAGTCATATTCATATCTGTTCATGGTACTACAAATAAAGTCTCTTCGAATATCAAGATAAATGCTTGCCTCCTCCCTCACTGAACGACAGAGGTGATTAATTCAGCAGGATGTGTATAGTAGCTTGTCAAATTTCTCCTCTATCTTCTGAAGAGTATAAATGTAAGGATTATTAACAGGAAATATATTTATGGCTCGACTAACAGGTTTATTTATCATTCAGATATTAATCGCCAATAAGATGCAATTATCATTATCCCCCCATAGCAGAAACCAATCAATCGTCAAGTGCAATGTAACACAATCCTGAAAGTAATTAATGATTACTTATGTGTCACACGGGGTTTGAAAACATGGCTCAATAGAAAGTATATTTATGACACGATAAGAGCAACAAGGGCGTATGATGCACATTCTGAAAAACATCAGTGGATGGAAAAATCTGACGCTTCCAATCTCGGTATTCAAGTGTTGCATTTCGAATCAGTTCATAATTACACCATGGTCATTGCTCCTGGCTGCAAGCAAATGAGATTGATAAACGAATTAGAGCCATAGGGTCGGTTTAAGTTGAAACATAATGGGCTAATCCATACCTGATTAGAAACATGAGCGACGATTAAAACCCACTGTCCTTTGATGAGATCCAGACCGCATAATATACTTGGTTATTAATTCTGTCTAATAACTGAGAACCCCGGGGATTAGACTACGGATAGATAATTTTACATTTTAAAATTTATACTATGTTAATGACAGAGATCACTGTCATTTTATTTCTATCCAATTGTATTATATACACACCCAATGGCGTGATAATATTTTGAATACACGATATATTATTCTCTTCCACAAATGACACTTGAACTACGAATGCTTAGACAATTCTGACAGGGCCTCATTTGTCACTAACTTTATGTCCAGACTACTTGAATACAGTGTTTGTACAAGAGACGTCGAAGGGCAGTGTTTAAGTTATTACAAGTGTTCCAAACCACATACACAGTAGAGTAGCTATAATGTCTTTACAAACACGTAAGTTGTTACAAGAGGTATTTCTATTGAAATGTAAACAAATTTTACCATAAGCGAGTGATAATATGCTAAATAATACTCATATAAAGTAGAATAAACTTTGTACAAAATATTTAAAATTAAATGTGAAAATAAAAAATCTTTAACGCTGATTTAGCAAGACGAAACTACTCAAAATTAAAGAATAAATGCAGGACACTTGAATCCTTGTATAAATCCGTGTATAAATTAAATTCCATAAGTAATGAATACAGAAGGAAATTGACTGGCTTATATGAAATTATGTATGTTCTTACCAGAAATGCACCAAGATACTGGTACACTCCAATTCATCATAAATAAACAAAATTATGTTAAACTTATAATGTGATAACAGGGCACAATAGCAGCGCAGTTCTATTTAAGGTATTGAAATGATGTTTGGTTGTAGGTGTTTTAAAACGTCTTAAGTTTTATTCAGACATATTAGGGAATTAAAACGATGGTAGTCACCACTAACATTCTTTAATTAAGAAAACAAATTCTGAGTAACTGCAAAACGAATGTTAACTAATTGTACTTACATATTAAACTAATCTTTGTTTTAGCAAGAGTGACATTATAACATGCGGTGTACTCCTGTAACTCCTCAGAGCTATATTAACTTTAGTTCCAAAAAATATCAAATGGAAATGTTCCGATAGGAACTGATTTTGCAAATTAAATTCAATCTCTGAAACTGTTTTGTGGGCGTCATAGTGTTATACTGTAGCCCAATTATAAATTATTAATATTGTTTTAATTATTATTATTTATTTGCAATCATAATAATATTTTGCAACTGTGGATTAGTTTTTTGATCAGATAAAGGACAAAATTTATTAAAAGCACAAACTGTGAAAAAATGAATAATTCATTTTAACACTTTTAGATACCTTGTGTTATACGTTTCGAACACTTTATAAATGTAAAAATAATAATTACGTAGTTATATTCAAATAAAAAATGTTTTTATCGTAAATTTAAATGATTTGGGAATTAACTCAGACAGATATGGCGACTACTCTCCGTTTTCAGACAGCTCTCAAACTAATTTCGAACTGTCCGGAACAATTAATAAATCTCTGCATGATTTAACACAGACACTGCTGGAAGTAGAATCCAGTAGCCTGCATTAACTGTGATTACTATTATAACATTGTTATCCCTAGGGCTTATCGAGGGTAACAAATCGGCAATCCCAGCGGAACCACATTTGCAAGAACTCAATATGCGTTCAGATTCAGCAAAATCCAAGTTTGAATCCCACCTGCATATACACCTAAGCAGTCAAATAAATTATCCGTCTCACACACGCGTGTCGAAAGAAAAAAGACACTAGTGTAATATCCCTTGAAGTTAAAACATAAAAACACGAAGAGTGAAATTCATAAATTCACAGAACTGATATACACTCTATCTCTCAGCGTTGACAACTATTATTTTTCAGTGGAAGCATCAATCTTCGAAAAACAGCATTTCCATCGCCACAATTCCACGTTAGACTTTTGGGTTGTAGTTCCGTGTAGTTTGACAGAAGTTGGCGGTCGCTTCAGAGGTCCTTGCCAACTTCATTTTAATTTTAATATTATCCTACCTTATAAATCTAATACTCCTAAGCAGTCTGTTCAGATTTTCTGAATCATTATTACAACACGAAACGGCATATTCAATTACAGTTTTTTTAAGTATTTACGTTTCTAGATACCAGAGTGGGAGAGAAAAGATTTTGAACTGCATGGCAGCGAGCATTCAACGAACTTAATCTGATCTTTCTTCACTGACTCAATTTCTATTTGTAACAGTCAGTTCCAGATATATGAACATACAAAAGATTTAATAGCTATGTTGATATCATACGTAATTATGTCCTTCAGTCAGCAAAATACCATATTAATTGGATGCGATGACATCACAACACGGAGCGTCCTAGGGATTTGGACAGAGGGAAAGGCCTTCATATATTGAGAATATATACAAATATAGCAAATGCAGAATGCGTAGTAGAAAGTGGCGGAAAGCAGACAATGGGGAGTCCTCCTCCAGCACGGGGTTGGAAAAGATAGTGACAGGCTGACTACAAAGGTTGCTCCTGCATTTTTAGCTAGTAGCTCTTCACAGCAAAAATAAAATAAATTTTGAAGCGTACTATATGAATATAGTCATGTCCAAGTGTCATCCCAAATCTGTTAATGGAAAGTTCACAGGTAATGAGAAGTCGAACACATGGGGAGTTAATCTTCGGACTTGTCTGACTTATGCACTGATCCAGAAGTGAGTGAGCACGCGTGCCAGCTGTCGTAGTGACAGTGCAGAGAGACGAATCAATTTCGCGCTTATTCACAAACTCCACAAGAGCTGGTGCAGTAGTTCTGATAGAATCGCACAGAGCGCACTGCACTATGGGGTGATGCGGTTTGACTAGCACTCAGGCGCAAGTAATCCCGTGAAACTGATTCTATGTTCCCGGCCACACCCTCAATCCTAAATGGGAGGAATGCAGCCCGACCACTTTTGCACAAAGTCATCAACAGGCCGGGAAATTGTCTCTACGGCGTCCATCACCATTGTTGCAGCAAGCACCTCTGAAACGTCGGTAAACTTCTACAAGACTACACGGCGTAGCATCCAAGGAGGCAACCATCTTCATAATCGACGTCATAAGAAACTGAAATCCTGCTCTGTTTCTGCTAAGAATTATCTCGACTGATTACTGGATATTACTCATTCAGACGACTAATAAAAGAACACATCACAATTAATTACAAGCGTAGTATACATGCTCCTTGTAATAAAATGTGACATTTTGTTACAGAGACAAAACGTTACTGGAATTATTTTTAAAGCCTCAAAGATTAAGGCCGTTCCGTGTGTTTATTCAAAACATGCAATTCTTACATTAATCCCTTCGCAGTCATTCGTCTCTGTTGTAAAGTTTATATTAGCTAATGACCGTCCGCGTTCTAACGTATGACTACAATCAGATTGATCTTGCAGTCGATGCTAATAATCGATATTCTGTTAATCCGGTATTATTAACACACAAATACTCACTTCGGGAAACAACTTCTATTAGCTGTTTTCTGGACGTATACAATTTTAATCTCAGTCAAACCAAATAATATCCATAAATGGATTTTTCAATATAAGGACGAATACCATTACAGGGTCTTCACATAAGCTACGATGCCTTCAACATCAAAAATGTTTCCTCTTTGTCCTGCAAACGTATGACGTTCGACGTTAAATAATCAATGACGCTGATTTAGCGTACTTGAAAATTTGATAATTTACTATGTACAGTGAACATAAACTTATATACACTACAAAAATATATTTTTTAAAACGTTCAACGTTCTATTACATATAAAGCACAGAAGAAATACGGTTTTAGCTGTTAATTAAAGTAGCAAATATGTTTTATGTTAATGGACGATTACATGGAACTTGAGATATTAGGTCAACTTTAATCGGGAAAATTTGGTATCACTGAATGATTTATTTTAAATGGATATTATCCATCGTCTAGTAATAAAACGTAAAAAACGTAAAACGACGTTTCGGAGATGGGGCATTATCTCCGTCTTCAGGTTCCTACGTTTTACGTTTTTTACGTTTTATTACTAGACGATGGATAATATCCAAGTAAATTTTTATTCAATTGACTCTTCACCATCGTCAAGAAGTTTTAGATTTGATATTTATTTTAAAGATGATTACTGAATTAAATAACTGTAGTAATTACTTCCAATAAAAACACTTTAAACATTAATAAAAGTAAAAAAATAAATATAATGACAAAAAGATACCGATCAATGCAACATGACATACAGACGAAAACCTTGTGGCACGTGACTAGGACTATGTTGGTTACGCTTGAGTATAAAATTACAAAGTTCTAGGCAATGAAACAGTTTAGAATTTCGGAATTGCATAATACATTATAACTCGAAATATTCTACCTACAAATGAAATATTCTGATAAATAATTACTTAATTCCCTCAATTACATGGATATTAGTATTTAATTCTTCCGAGTCCTGATATAAAACAAAGATTCAGTTATCAACATTTTATCGATAGGCGTTCTAATTTTGTAAATTAATAACAACTCGTCATAATTATAACAATACATATGAAACAGAACAGATGTGTCTATTTCATATGTCAGCTAATCAAATTAAATCCATTTTAAATTATCTGGAAAGAAAAAACAAACAACATCATTGACAACCCCATAGTAAGGTTATGGTTAAATCACAGAACTCAGTAAACGCAAACATAAGCAAGTCAGAAGAACAAAGCGAGTAGAATACAGGTTAACACAGTTGCTTATTCCCGTACACTCCTCAGAAAAATCCTGGATAGAATTCAAGGTATCATATAAAGAGACTTTCCATTATTTCAAACGGAAAACCCATTTCCATTCACGTTTCATACTGAAATATGACTTTGTCTACCAGAATACAAATTAATGTTAAAAGGTTATAAACAAATAAAACTTCAATGTTGATAATCATCTATTCCAATAAAAGAAACAGTATCAATCCTATAAATCGACTCACTAAGCCATTTTCAGTGGTTAAAACAATCGATCCGCCCAGTCGATAAGCTTCCACATAATTGCATCGACTCCCCCATTCTTTGAACGATTATTCTCGACCAACCCGCTTTATGGCTACTTCAATCCTTCTCCTCCCCCCCCTCCCCCCTCAGACTCCAGTTCCCCTTGTTGCGCTTAAGGCTGGTCTACGAAGAATCTCAAAAACATAACCTAAAATTAAGATACTCCGAATTTAGAGCATGTATATACGGCTGAACAAAACCTTCAGCTATTTTGATACTTACACACTTTGAAGCTGTCGTAAATCAAAATAAGCAATAATATGTAACTCAGGTAAGCCTATACTTGTCTTTTTCGATAACGAAATACATCTGTCTTACAGACAGTAAATACACAGGAGAACCAAAAGGATTATTGTAGTGGTGACGTGATTAATATTTTGTACGAATCAGGTTCCAAAATCAACATAGGGCTCTCCAGACAGTCATTACATTAATTTCTTGAAGACGAAACCCCAAATATTGCTTGAGAGCGGAAGAACAAATGTGATGATATTTTTTTTTTAAAGCTGCATGAAGATCTGTGTGAGCATTTTGCTATGTGTGAGTAGCTTTCAACAGTACTGATAGAAACGTATCCCAAGACCTTAGTGAAATAATTATGGACTACGGGACACATTTGAAACAGTGTTATAAAGTTCAGTTTTAGCGTGGATTTATATTTAAAGTAATCATTTTCATTATCCTGAATTAAACCCCAGCAGTAAACAATTTAGCACAAAAACAGATTTATTAAGCACATCTCAGAGACTGACATGTCGTCTTCTCCATTAATACAACACAGTCAAAGCGAAGAGCTTAGGCAATGGTAACTGAGATCGAAGTAGGGACTCTGTATTATATATTTGAAGGATAAAATCAGTTCAGTGAAGTACATTTTACATGATCAGTATAGAACAAATGTGGAAAATTAATTTATACTTATAACAACTACTATCGACATTTATAGTCCTGCTACTGGGTAAATAATAATAATATTAATAAATCATAACGATGTAAGACTTGAGGTTCTCACAGCGGTGAGTATGACGATTCATCGCCCTGATGACGGAGGCAGTATGTCCTCTGAAACGTTGGTTAACATCGACCAGACTACACAGCGCAACAACCCAGAAGACAGAAATCTTCATACTCATCGCCCTGATGATGGAGGCAGTATGACCTCTGAAACGTTGATAAACATCGACCAGACTACACAGCGCAACAACCCAGAAGACAGAAATCTTCATACTCATCGCCCTGATGACGGAGGCAGTATGAGCTCCGAAACGTTGATAAACATCTACCAGACTACACGGCGCAACAACCCAGAAAACAGAAATCTTTAAATCATAACGAATTTATAGAATATAATTAATCGTTTATTCAATCCGAGACATAAAAGAGTAACTCCTGATATATCCGCAGAATGACAGAATTTCTCACTAACAGATCCCTATTTTGAATGTGAAAAATATTGGAGAACGTGTATTACACAGAAGAACATTATTACGTATGGTTATTAAATAGAATTCCATTACTCTTGATCTTTCAACAGCAAATTAGAAACCACACAAAATAGATTTGGTTCGCAGAACCCCAAATCTCATCAGCATCTACTTACGTTGAACGAGAATTCGTTTCATCTCATTATTAATTTATACCCTGTGTTCATGTAGGATTCCATTACTTTGCTCTAGGCCTAAATGTCACTTTGAGCTAAGCAAAAGTTCCTTGGATGGTTTTGCGGAACTAGATTTCATCAGTGAGCTAAGATTCACTTCGTTCAGACAAGCACTGATCTTACAACTGAGTGACAGATATATACAACCAACATTGTCTGCGATACGTACATGAATAAATGAATTGTGGGAAACGATGACGTAAACTTCAATGATATGCGATGAATCATAGCTTTGGTAACAGGGATTTGTGACATTAATTTAGGAGTCAGAAGTCAACACGTTACAGTCTACTTACATGACATAACAAACGTAAGCTTTAAGTTTCTGTGTGTGTGCAAATGTATATATACACACACGCGTTACTACTATGTTGATTAAATCGTAACTAATTTCTTCCTATGTTACTCTCCCGAAAGAGAAGACATGCTAAGTGGAACTGTAACATCTGTGAAGAGAGAAGAGAATAATATTACATTAAAGGCTATATACTGATGTATATCAGAGTCAATTTACTTTCCGAGATTATCTCAGAACGTATTTCAAGCGAAAAAGGTCATAGTCATTCCTGTACTGTCCGTGATTTATATTATCAGAATATATCCATTTCCATTACATACAAGTTCTCAGACACACTAGTGTTTGCATCATCGGCAAATCTGTAACTTCTAAACCACAAGAAGAATTTATCATACAAAAAATTAGTTTTTTATCGTTTATCTCCGTAGAAAATTTCTGATCCGTAGGTTTAAAGATCTGTGAAATTTACAAGTGAGTACAGATTAAGTGCTGTCGAATCGAGTACACCATATCACGAAATTAAGTTTAAAAACTCAGCGGTATTTTAAGATCTCTTAACGGGCAGAATGTAACACTCTGATTTTAGAGGCGCTCAAACCCTAAGAATTAAAATTACGAGGATTGAACAATATTTAATCCTATTATTCGAAAAAAACACGTCAGTTCATTAATCCTTTGAGGCAGAAACTCGTCTAAATAATATTTAAATACTAAGTCCGTACTACAAAGGAAATACAAGACTTCACCATTACAAAGATCAAGTGATTTCTTGCTGCTCAAAGAAATAATCTATGTTTGCACTGAAAATCATGCAAAACCTAATAATATAAAACGAATAGTTATTTATTGCTGAGGCAGATGGTACATGCTGCTATCTTCGATCTTTAAAGTGTTAATAAGTTGTTACAAAAAACACACACACAGAATACGAACACAATATTGCCTGAAACTATCATTTTCCTTATGGAAATGTACAAAATAGAAACATGAGTGCCCACATTAAGTTCCAAAATTCGTGTTGTGTGCGTTTCTTTCGTCATAAATATATATATATATATATATATATATATATATATATATATATATATATACATACAAGAGTGAATGAGCTACTGTTTATAATTTGTATGACAATGCCTTTACCTTGTTTTAATGTAACGAGTATTTATTACTTAACATTCAGCCATTTAGATGGGGTTCAAAGGTTAACCATTTCAAGCAGTGTGGTAATTAAGCCTAAATGTACCAGCTGCTTTAACAATTACTAAATATGCATTTTGCATTTATGTGTTTCGTGTGATTCACAGTGTAAACAGCAATTATTATCTTAAACAGCATTAACCAGTTTAATTTTTTGCAATGGTAAAGTGTTGTGTTTTCTGTGCGGTACGGACTGAATTGTTAAATCTTATTGAGGTTCTGCTTCAAAGGGTTAAGATTTTTCACGTTTTATTTATCTCCCTGTTGTGGTACAAATATACATTTACGCTAACAAGACGAGTATCATATCATAAACTTAAAGACCTGAAGTTTCTCAATTATAAATTCCGATATGCTAAAATATTTAAGAATACTCAAGAGTTATCCTCATTTTTCAATAACAGGTCATCTCAGATGCGAAATGAGACTTGGACAGGTTCTCGGGGGTATAAAATGGTATTTGCATGTTTGTGTATTCAGTTGTCCTCTGTACTGATAAAACGTACTTTTTCGTTTGTCAGTATTCTTAGTTCAAGGCTCATTCTATTAACAGTGTTTCATTGACACAGCCAGTCGAACAAAACCATTCTGGGACGTAACGTTGACAAGAACCCATGAAGTTATGCGTTTTACAGCAGTAAAATAAATTTATACACGCGATTGAAATTTATGGCTTTCTGCCACGGTAGTCACTATGACAGTCTGTAATTTGAATTGTGATTTGATTCTTTTTTACGCTGAATTCAATTTCAGCTAGGCATGCAACATGAGCGTGTAAGAAATTACAACATTCATCGCCAGGCGAGGACGTTTTTAGTGTGGGCCTCTCTGTAGGAAAAAACAGATTAAACTATTACTGACTTTCGTCCTGATGATGGAAGCAGGACGCACATCTGAAACATCGGTAAAATTCTACCAGACTGTAATCTCAAATATTTTGTGACCCAAAAGTGAAAGGTGCTTAGACTGCTAGACATTTCCTTTTCAATTTCATTTGGACTACCAATGGATGCCAGTACTATTAATACACGAAGCCTCCATTACAGCAATAAATATGTTAGAATACTTACGCAGACCAGATAATAATATCAGAATGGCATTAGGTGAAGTGTCTCAGGATATCTGTTATGAGAGCGAGAAACCCCATGTTCTACAAGTTTAATAAGGAATTTTCTAGTGGTATTTAAATCAATAATTAAACTCTTGGCATGTACCAGTCACAAAGAAAAAACTGTTCTATGGAAATTTTAACCATTAAGTTTACCTTGATGAAGCAGTTTTAAAATTGTTTTCATACAACATTTCCACATATTCTAGCAACTTCTTTCAATAACGTTTTCCTGCTGTACTGATATAAGTTATTCGCAGTTTTTAACAACTTATCTTCTTTGTATTTTATCCGTCATTCTGTATCCTGAGACCGCTCTTAGGGAACGTATTTCCACCACCTCCATTCTCCTTTCTTGGTGAGTTAATTAACCATTTTCCGCTCAACGAAGTAGTTACCTAATTAGTCTCGTCAGTCTAATATAAATCTGCGGCAACAATACCAAAACAGAACAGAAGTAAAACTTCTACTCCTCCTCCTCCTCCTTACTCGGAAAATGAAAAACAACGACGTAAATAAATTTATGACTGGTTTGGTCTTTAATGATTTTATCAGGACTTACATCACTTCAATGAACTGGGATATTTTCAACGAGCAGTGTGTTAATTAACATCAATGAAAGGATATACAAAACATCCATGGTTCTAGGGGAAGACGAACTGAGTCTGAGAAAGTCGGCACTAATGCCATTTCCGCCTAACGACCACATTTATTACAAATTGTAACATACAAATCAAAAGCTGTTGTGCCCGTGTAAGGTGAGAAATATTTTTTTATTAAGGTTTACATGCGTCATGTTTGTGTTTTATGATTAAAATATATAATAAAATTCAGGTCAATACACAAACTTTATTTAGATGTTAAAATTTAAAATTTAAATGTTAAAATTTAAAATTTAAATTTGCGCCATTCATCACTATAACGATGTTACAATAGAGCGCCTTCATTCACTTCACTACATGTTTCGATGCAAAGCATCATCTTCAGTCAACCCGAGCAGACGTAGATACACCACACAACACGACTTATGAATAATCAAAACAAATATAAGATGCGTAAAACGGGAGGATCAGCGGAACACATGCTACAATAATGAACAAAACGGACGAATATATTGAAAGACATGCATTATAATATAAAGTAGTTTTAAAAGACAACACCTGAAGATGATGCTTTGCATCGAAACATGTAGTGAAGTGAATGAAGGCGCTCTATTGTAACATCGTTATAGTGATGAATGGCGCAAATTTAAATTTTAAATTTTAACATCTAAATAAAGTTTGTGTATTGACCTGAATTTTATTATATATTTTTTTATTAATTTTTGAAACCGTGTCATTCTTTTGTGTATACTCTGTATTTTCCAATTTTTTTCTCATCGACTACAGCCATTATTTTACGTGTATCTTGCTATATTTTATTAGGCCAGACTTTTGAAAAGTACACAGAGACGGTACTTCCATGAGAATTCTGGATAAATTCTAAAGTGGTGTAGGACAAGTTCTGGATAGTTTATGCGGAATTTCATTGGCCATGGAGAAGTGCTGGAGAAATCCTGGAGAATTGCTGGAGAAGTCCTGGAAGGTTATGTGGAAGTTGTAAAGCGGCCCTGGAGTTTATACTATGGGGGACGGTTATTCCGGAACTTGCATTACAACAGAAAACTGTGAAACATTTGTATGCTTATCTTGTGATATATGATTATCTCATTTTTAATTAAAGCCAGATTTGTTTTACTGACTGAAATTGGTTGTTTATATTTGTTTTCCGGAAATAATGTTCATGAAAACAATTTGATAATTTGTTTCCGCACAAATAATCGATATTGCCGGCAGCCACGATAAAGCAAGAAATAAGACCTCTCAATGAATAATAATATAAAACACACATATAATACGCTAATGTAGGCCTATCACACATGGAAAAAGGGAGGCATGTTTTATTACCGAAAAACAAATGAACGAAAATCATTCCAAATGCAGCGGCGATTTAAGCTATAGGGCAACATGAATAAAGTAATTGCTTTCAAATCAAAACATCTCGTCTGTTGACATGCATAAATTATATGTAGTGTTCAGTACTTTGCAATTCGAATATTTGGCAACGAAAATTAATTAAAATAAATAATGCTAACTTTCTGTTTCACATGCATCTAGTAAATCGTTTGTGTTCCATGTTTTTACGGTATTAAAATAGAATTTATGTAGGTACTGTACAGCCTATAAAGATTTTAAAACAATTTTTTATAACTTTTCTGTGGTTGTATTTGAGTTCCTTTGATGTGCAATAATGTAGAAGGGAATAAGTAACGTTAAAAAACTTTGTGTAATAGAAAAAATACGGTTCCTAAAGTCGTAGGAACAGAGCCTGTTTCCTAAGAAATCTGTGTTTGCTTTTGAATATACTATGGGTAAGTTACGAACTGCAAAGTGTGGCAAGAGATCGGAGGAAGATCACAGGAGCCTTCAGACACGTTAAAATATCGTAAATGTAAGAGGACAGCTTTACGCAGACACTATACAAATGTCACTTCGAAACTTACAAACAATTCTGGTAAATATTTTCTTTGCAAACCTCTTCGAATATCTGAACAGTTAATCTCAAAATTGTCAATAGTAAGAAGGGTTAATAGTACATTAGAAGCAGATCATCACGGATTATAAACCTCCGTTTATGATACATTAAAGACCAAGGACTGAAAATCCTTTTGCGAGAAATTTGACAGGCATAGGACAGTGTATCTTTGTATGTGCATATTTATATACTATCAGTCTATGAGAAATTACACAGTAATCTGTAGTAACATTAATTTTCTACGATATTGGGCCTCAGTGTATAAGGACAATCCATAAATTAAATAAATATATATCGACTCAGTCACATCAAATTTTAAACTAAACGCGATGCCATCTAGAAATTGTATTCGCTGCAACACATGTACAGAACTGCGGCAGAAAAATGTCCTTATACTTCATTCATTCACATTTCCTACTGTGTTCTTGTACATATGATATAGATGTGTAACATCTAGTTTTACACCAAATATTTCGGAAAAGAATACGTTAAAAGTAATGATTCTTATCTCTGTTATAGAAGATTCATATTCGTTTAAGTCTTCGTGTTTTTCCTCAGTATTTCCAAGCGGCTGTTACGCTAAAATCCTAAAATTAAACACGATAACTTGTATCCACAATGTAGAAAAATTAATCGTCGGTCAATCTTGACATTCGACGCTTTATAAACAGTGCAGCTGAAGAAGTTACGTTGACTAATGAAGTAAACAAGCATTCCTACACAACAGCTCGATGTTTTCAGATTGAAGAGTAGGAAGAGGTGCCGGTGTGTAGCCATATATTTGTCCTCCTGGAGCAGTGTACTGAATAGGCGTATAGTTTCCAGGGGACCGATTTACGTGCCGATATACACTGCATGATTCCATTCCCTCCCTAGCTGCACTATAAACCCAACGCTCTTACGCTCGTGTTTATGACTTCCCCCATAAAAAACAGGAGCCCACGTACGAGAACGGAAGAGTAAAGAGAACACGTAGATTGTGGAGTAACCAAGTACCGTTTCAGACTGGGCCTGAGGAAAACACTTGTACATCATCGAAATGTAACTCCGTTTCCACGACCAGCTCTAAGTAGTGTGTGCTAATTAGACGGTTATGTTTCTTTCGAGGTTATTTAATTCTCCTTGTTTTCGCTTGGAATTTCTTTACTGTTATTTCGGTTTGCAGACCGTGTATTCCACATGAAGAATGTAGCATTTTTAGTGAAAAAAATGTATGAGATTTTCTGCATTCTGTCCTTTCCTCTTGCGCTTAGAGAGACCATAAAATACATTTTCGTAGACTGTAGATTATAGATTAATATCACAGACCTATTGAAAGATTTCGTTCTTCAAATGTTCCGCGCGTAAGTGCACTGCACTGCGAGCTATTTATACATGTCTGGAAAGAAACTGTTAAATAAATACCCAATATTTGTAAGAAATCTTTAAAAACTACTGTTCGGAAAGCAAAGACAGATATTAAAATTGTTTTCATGGACTTTGGTAATGAAATGCAATGTATTAGCATCGCTCAAGTTAGTTGTCTATAGGGAGTGCAGATAGCGCTATTTCCAATTTTTTAAACCCAGAACTAGACGAACATATGGAAATGTGATTTTAGTGGCTTCAACTGGATTGATGATCAGGTAAATGGCGATGTTAAACCATTATAAACCGTATAAAACATTAGAAAGTTAATCCTGAATTGGATTTTCACAGGGGTATTCAATTCAGTTCACATTATGTTCAAATTTTATTAGGTTTCCCAAGCGGTCTTCCACATTTAGTTTGTGTGCTTTCATCGGGCATTGTCTCCCCCTTGATTCCATTCCCTTAACAAATAAAACAACATTAATCCACAGTAAATATTCCGTATCTTTTCGTCACGAAATTTTTTCACCTCCCTTGCTGTATCATCAGAATTTAGAGCCCCCAATACTTTCGTGTCAAACACACTGTTCTTCCCTCACATTGTCAGCGACCAAGTTTGACACCCACGTAAAAAGGAACAGGTTTGCAAAAGAATGTATCTAATCCGAGGGGTTAAAATCTGCTGCTTGTTGATATAAGGTTACCAATTGTTCTGAAACGTACCTGATGGAATATCTGTCTGTAGACATCGAAGCAAGGACTCTTACTGTGAACACTTTGCTTTATACAGACGTTATGGACCGAGATTCCGGACATATTTTTATCACAGCTAGTATTCTGGCGGAAACATGGTCTCGTGTGTTATGAAATGACCGATATCAACCCCGGCAAAAAGAAGTAATCAAAACTTTGCTCATTAAGTGTCTAATATAAGAGGTTTACTGCCGGTCTAGGCTTATGCACATTTATGAGCGGAATAATTTTCATACACGTATGTGAGACGCAACGCCTACAGCAATATTCAAATAGGGAAATAATTTTCTTGAAGTAGGAACTTCAGACTTCGTTTATGGTATCGCTGTAGGGAAAGTTAGAATCGAGATTAAGAACGTTGAAATGGCTGATAATTGAACAACTTGCTTCGCACTGTTACCAACCAGAGAACCCATTCCCTGAATTCGACAAAAGAATGGCTGAAATGTGAAAGTTTATGGACTTGAAGGTTTTATTACAAAATTTTCTTTCATTTAGGGTAATATGATGGCCATTAATTTACTTTGTTTTATTCGGCACTCACATGTATTCTTGTTGTACATAAATCCAGTTGACAACACTGCAATTATTACAAACTACGCCAACATTTAATGTGCGTGTTTAAATCAACATTCGTTAACAATCTGGAATTGTCACTCCGGGATGATGCACTACAATTCATGATTTCATACTTTTTACTTTCTACCGCCTTGTAATTAGATTTTTGAAGCGATAATGTCCTTTTGTGTTTTCCTATATTTAAGCGACAAAAACTAGACTATGTGATGTTGGCAGAAGTGTCTGACACACTCCATTTAATAAAACACGCCTTTGGAGCGCACCTCAGTTCAGCTCAGAAATCCAATGAAGGTTGTATTTGACTGTGTGGTCATCAGAATTACCGTCTCCGCATAATTTCGGGGCTTATTAAATCCGACGTCATCGAACGTATAAAAATAAGAGCTCACTTTATGGTAATACAGAGTTTAAATATACGCGTCAAAGAATAAAATAACGTATTACCATCGTAACGCAAATTATAAAGTATTCATTAACAAAATGCGAGAGTTTATGCAATTATCGTTTATTGTTGGTGATGATGTTACGAACTGGAGCATAATTCCATTAGACTCTTTTTTTGCGAAAACACGAAATCGCTGATTGAAAAGGGGTCAGTGTAATGCATTCGGTTTGCTGTGCGTGACGTAACACACTTTGAAAAACTAGAGATTTGGGGGCGCTATTACAAGAAAAATCAACATGCAAATAACTGCCGAGTTAACGTAAAAAGTTAGATTTGTAAACAACGTGTTAAAAACCCCTCCTGATGATATGAAAGCATTAGTAAATATGTGGAAATTAAAATACCTTTTCCTGTATCTGGCAGTTCTTATTAACACAAATTTGACAGGCAGTTTAACTAAAATGAACTGGGAACTACAAACAATTGGCAGCAAGCTGTCAAGCTTAAGATACGGGCGACGAACCTGAGACAAGAGACAAGTGTTCCAACTAAAAATAAAAACTTATGACATAAATAAACAATATACTGAAAGCTGGCGTCAGATACACCCAATTACCCAGGAACTTCTTCCCTCTAATTCCTCATTCCAGATAGGGCCTCTCCCTGAGCATTCTCTTCCCCTAACCCTCCACAAATCCCTCCACTTCTCAGCAACGCCACTTAAGCCTTGAAGATGAAGACAATATGTTTCTCCAAAACGCTGACATCTACCGATAAGTGTACACGACGCCAAACCACTCAAGAACATCTTCATCACCATTACATAATGGCTCACTTATCTAGCACACCATGCATTCTCAGTTGTACCTCCGGACTCTATTTTAACCTGGTTCGATATCCCTTGTTGTCAGTCACTGTATCCATCCGGTTTAAATCCACAGCCTAAGTATTATTTTATATGTGAATGATCTGCCACTCCCCTGAAGTCTGAGTTCCGTAAAGTTGATTTCTTGGACTTTGTAAATCGGCTAAATTCTAAATAAAGATACTGCTACAGGTAAAGAGAGAAGGATATAGAACCCCTAGATTTTTGGCCCCGTGGTAGAGCTAGTCTAGGTCTGAGGGGGGCCCAAACAGATAGTCTTCCCGTCCTATTTTTCTTTTACCTGAAGACGCAACAAGATCTAACTTCCCAAAAGCATTATCTTTATTTAGAATTTAGCCGATGGACAGAGTCCAAGAAACCAATTTTACAGATGCCATCCCCCCTCACAATCCTCAAATTGGAGGATCAGGGGTTTAAATTTTGTGTTGTCCTTTCCCTAGATGAGTTTTCTTCTCTAGAGATTCTCTTGCCAAGATTTCCTCTCGGGGTTTATTCCCCTTATCAAATTTTCCAGTTTTTGGGCTCTGGACGTCGCCTTTTAAAAGGACAAAACCTCAACTAATAGTACGTATACAGAGAAGCTACCAGACGAAATAAGCATTCTGACCGCATCGTCAGTTCCATGGAAGAATAATCATCAAATATTTATGAAGGAAGTTTCCATGTATCAATATCCTTTGTTCAACGGCTCAAATGATTATGAAGTTACCAAATACAACAGAGCCTCTTTGACTTTTGTAATAATTCCCTTCTTCAGAAGAAGTCGATAAAGAGGAAAAGTCTTTGAGCGGAAATAACAAAATAGTTCTCATATGCACAGGGCTTCATTATAACATATTTAATCCCCACCACTCTCTTCATATACCATGCTCCATCACCAAACATCACCATAGCGATCAATCTACCTTACAGACGTAGCAACAAGACAGTGTGGTATTAATTACACCCTAAGGAGTCGTCATAACAGTGGCCGTGTACATGATACCTGATGACAGTGTACGGATGAGTCCACAGAACTAACATGCGTGTACCTACGCATACAGATTTGGTATGGAAATCGAATGTGTGCAAGATTTTAAAAATATTATATTTGTTTTGTGTGTTGTATTCTTCTGTCTCCAACACAGAGTTAGTAAATTTCGTGAGAACCTATTTTGTACGTGTTCTGTATCTGATATTGAAAATTATTTAATTACATTTTTATAAAGCATGTTTGCAGGTATAAAAATTTTATCCCCACTTTCTGAAAGACGGTTTGGAGTGTGTCTTCCTGCAGATACTTTTAGATTTTAATTTTTTTCTTCAAATTTTATGGTACAGGCTGTAAAAAATATACCATTTTTATTCTTTTTCCTCACAAACATCAAAAGAAAATTTCCAAAGGTTTTCTCCTTGCCCTCTGCCGATTGATACTTCCACGCCTTTCTACCAATTCCTCTAGTACGTGCTACCATACCATAAATAAAATCGCACAAAGCAAACTTTACAGTTTTCAAAAATACTCCAACAGAAAACGTTTCTCGTAACATGTTTATAACGTTTTTATTCAGTTGTACTTTACATAGCAACTCTTCACGTAGCTCGGAAATATAGCGTAGGATGATAAGATAATCAAAATAATAATGAACTGGGAAATATATAAAAAATGATAGCTATCTAAATCATTTCACTACTCCGGTATGTGCTTGGAGGTTCTGAGCAAAACCTCAAAATCGTCATCAAGAAACCAGGTCTCCGGGGCCAAGATTTTGACCCGAAAGCTATAAAAAAACGAAGCCTGAGTGCTAACCACTCGACCCTGGCGTTTGGTGTAACGAATTTTGAAACATGTTCTTATTGCCGGTATGTTTAACGTCATAGGCAGGACTGTACACATTTAAATTTTAATGTATATACACTGAAATCTGCAATCAGCTGATGAAGCGAAAATTAAGTTTTACTAACCTTATTACGACTTCAAGACATTAAAAATTCATATGTGAACCAGAATTTTAAAAATTATAGGGCACTTAAATTCAGAATCAGGGGTACAGTGACACGCGTTATTGTGCAACACTCCACACAGGGTCCGGTACCAAATGCAATTTAGAATGCTACGTACTGTTGTTACTTAGGACAAAAGCTTTGACCTTGGAAGTGCGGACGCACGCAAAACTCCGATCGCGGTAAACATGAGTTAAATTCTTATATTTTTTGACAAGCTCCACATCCCTCAAAAAAGGTTAATTCTCACTACCAAGGTCAATGATTTTCTCCTGAGTAACTAAATAAAGGTTAACAGTCACTGTAACCAGAATGCACTAGAGATGACGTCAGAATACGACTACTGCTTTCGTCAAGATTAAGTCACTTCTGGAAGAATATCGTCTGCTATAAAAGTGAATAACCAGATGGGATGGGCAAATTCTGAAGGAGAGCATAACTAAGTTTTTACGTTACTTCCATAACGAAACTTCCAAGTTCTTTTCAAATCACCCACCGTTTTACTTTATGAACCAGTTAACGTTTTATAAAACGCAACAACAAGTATTGAAAACCAACCCCAACTTTGCGAAGTGCAGACGGCACAGCCAGGTTCATAAACCCTGCTTCTACAGCGGCTTTATCAGCCGAACAGGAAACAAGCATTCAGAATTTATTAAAGAATTCTAACACCTCCTTTGAATGGAAAATACTACTAGTAAAATTCAATGTCATAAATTTAAATCCCATAAGGGAAACAAAATAAAATATTCGTCTACGAGTACAGCTCAACCGTAATTATAAACGTAACAAACGAAAAACAAAACACAGAAACCAAACAAACAAATCTGTATTTGCAAATGACGCACAGGCTTTAATGTAATTAGTATTACAACTAATTGTTTTGTAAAACAAACCTACGTCAGTCACAAACGGTCAATGTGTGCATAAGTGGATTAAAACTTGCCAATTTCTCAAATATGCTTCTTTAACAGCTTGTACCTGAAATAATCTGACCTGGAGAACTCATATTTTACAGTGGGGTTCTGAACTTAGTAGCATTTGTGGTGCCTTTACACAAAGAAGCAGGTGGGATGAGAATCATATTATTGCGCCAATGAATTAACAAATAATTCTACGGGCCTGGTTACAAGTGGTCTCGGGTCGGATGTGGCCTGCGGGCCACCAGATGAAGCACGCTGAGTTCGATAATCAGACTCCGTCTTTAGTCACATGTCGGTAGACTTGCTTGCTTAACTTAACTGAAAATAATTGTGTTTAAACAACCGATCTTATGAAGAATAACATAAGCTAAATGTATTTTCGTAAACCTTTAAAGAGTTTTAACAAGTTACACGTGTAAACACAGGTATTTGCCGCTACAAGACAGCACGAAGACAGTCATCTTTCTTACAAAGTCATAGCTTATTTTAAATATTTCAATTACCTGTACTTTTTCACTTCCCTGATCCTACGATTAAAATGACGTAAATTCTGAAGCGACGACGCTTGGTAGAGAAACAGTTGTGCCTGCCCTGAAATGTTTATGAAAATGGGAATTACGTACGAGAAATATAAGAAGACACGAGAGCTCCGCCACTGAGAAATTATTCTTAGGTGTGAACGGCGAATCTGGCAGAAATATACCAGAAAAACGAATTTGGTACAACGGCGAGAAGGAACAGTGCACGGGAAGATATTTTGACCAAAGGAAGACTGAGGAAATATACAAAAGGGAAATAAAAAACGAGTTCAGATTTGCACTAGGGTCCTCTGTAGGTGGAGGTTGATGGAACGTCCGCTCTAGGTTTATGTGAAGGGCGCAAAATACAACAGCTTTGAGCAAGTGAGGGATTAAAACCAGGAAAATTTTGACACAGAGATATGCCAGAAGCAGGCCTTAAGAGCTACGTCATGTAGAAGAGAAAATATCAAGTATATAGGATCTGAATGTAGGAAGGGATTTACATTCACACAAGAGAGTAAGCAAAGAAGAGTGAAGCAGACAAAATACATGTTAAGATATCAACAATACACTGCAAAACATTTCTCTCTTTCAGGTTGATATGCACAAACTTATGTTTCTCTCTTCACTGAACACGGGATTACAGAGAGTGTAAGTACCAGCGCGTGTGACTACAAACCCGCACTTTTATAGAAAGAACAAAGAACTTTTGTTCGCAAAATTTATAATTCAATTTTGCTACGTATTTTAATTCTGTCAATACGATTAGAATGAAAACTTTATTTTACTTAGTAAGATTTGAGGTTCTCACGGCTACTAGTGTTCATCACCATATTCCCTGGCAAATACTGACAGACGTTTCAAGGGAGCTTACTGTGTGCCGCTCTTAATTCAAAGGGAGTGAACTGGGCTAACCTGTTCAATATACAGTAGAATTGTCAGGGTGTGAGCTGGTGGATGTGTTTGAAATTCCAATGTTTGCTGAGGTGAGATTGAATTCAAATTAGATCAGACGGGCAGTTCCATGCGCAGGAGTAGACATACTCAGAGAATGACGTATACCAATTCGACGAACCTCAAATTATTAAACACATAACATAAAAGACAATTATTTCTTTATTTCTTGATACCGACTCGACAAATATTGTCCAAAAAGAGACGATACATATACGATATTAACTTAGAATAAGTTTAATCATAACTGACAACGTTCCATGCTTGTCTTGAAATAAATATACGTTATGGTGGTGTTTACGACGCTCACTTAATATTAAATGTAATTCAAAAATCATAATTATTGCATGTATGGAAATAGTTAAAGGATTTAACATTTATTATAGAAGCACGAAAAACAACAAATGAATAAAATATTCACGAAAACTCTTCTAGATACCCATATGAGAGCCTTTATTAACCCTTTGAAGCAGAAGTTTGCCTAAATAATATTTAAGAATTCAGTCCGTACCGCAAAGAAAACACAGCACTTCACCATTGCACAGGCCAACTGGTTAATGCTGTTTAAAGAGATAATCGGTGTTTACAGTCAGAATGATACGAAATTCATGAACACAGAATGTAGCGTTACTAATTTTTAATGCAGATGGAGCATACAGTTACCATTCGGCTTTAAACGGTAAATATGTGTTGAGGTAATTTCAAGTAGAGGCAATCTTTGCGAACAGAGGCCTCTGACACACGTATTACAAGCCCACACAAGACAGAATTCCTACATTAACGTTAGGTGTCTCTATACGCAGAATAATGAACGTGGCACAACAGCGCAAAATATATCCGCCAGGTGTCAGTATTCTAATTAGTATTTCATGATTTTTGGAAATAACGCTGACGAAGAAATAATTTGGTTCTTGTGTAACGCACATGCGCTTTTAGAACACACAAAGCCAAAGCTAGAAAGTATAATTGCCTACAGACAGCTGGCCGGAATTGAAATGCGGAGTTTCAAATTTTATATCTCCCTTTTCGTTTCTTCCCAGTTTATTTGAAAGGGGAAAAGGGTACGGGGTAAGAAGAGAGGTACAAAATTAAAGGGGGGGGGGAAGTAGCAGACGAGAAAACTGACCTGTCAGAGAGAGTAAAGAAAGAAAACATCAAAGGACCATTTACAAATATATCACGTTTATATGAAAGAAATTATACATATTTTCGGTCTTATTTATATGCAGGCTCTAATGAATGTTCATTTCCGTACAAGCTGCAATGAAACAAATTTAAAGTAGTCAAAGGGATCGTTAAAAAGCTTTAATAGAAAAGAGATAGACAAATAAAACAGTTAAAAGAAAGCCGATGGTTGCAACTGCTGTACTCCGGGGCGAAAGAAATGTCTGACCTTAAACGGAACTTTGACAACAAATTAAGGTCTCCTTTGGCGGGCACTGCCTTCTTAATTTGCGTTAAGAAATAGACTCAAGTATTTAACTTGTACGAGTATCATTAAATTCTCTAAAAGAAAATGAACATCTCATCACAAATCTGTGAGGATTTTGAGAGTTAATTCACAATAAAAAACGGCGAGGTTGGAAAAAAATAGTTCTAGTCGTTGGAACCACTTCTCTATAGACAGTGGCGTATGAACATGAACGAAACACGTCCATTCATATCAAGATTTATTTTATTTTAATTGACGGCGTAAGAAATTGACACAAAATGTTCTTATCCAAACTCTATATGTGAATCCACCATAATACACATACATGATGCCCCTTATGTATAAAGAGAGTCATGTCCTTTCTTCATGATTACTGTTTTTCGACTTTTACGGATCTGAGATCTATTTAATTCAATATTTATTCTTAGATGTGGAATCGTTTTACTGATACTACAACAGAACTCTTGGTGGGTGTCACCTCAACCTTACACAGATAAAAAGTAGCACACAACAACGCAGAAAAAAAGATTCCGAAGATCCATCAAGACGGGTTTGAACCAATGTTCTCTGTGTTTTATATTCAATGTTTTCTGCTTCGTGCATTTTGAATATTTTATTTTTTAATTCCAGCAATTTTAAAAACAAATCTAATTATATTGAACTTCGGGGTTCTAACACCCTGTGGACTTGGAGGTCTCTACATAAGACTGCAAGTCAAGCTGTTTATAGTATTAAGTTGAGGATTCCACTGAACTGTCTGAGGATAGGATCCATGTTGGATTTTTGTGAATATGATATACAATGAGTTCTCCATAAGTATTTCAGCGTCTATAAGGCTAATAACGGAGGCAGTAAGCACCTCTGAAACGCCCAACAACTTCTACAAAGTATTAATCCCGGACAGTCATCTTTCTATAGGCCCGAATTTATTTTGTGAATAAAAGGAATCTATATAAAATATACAGACAGCCTTGTTCACAAACGCATTCCTGGAAACGCTGGGCTACTGAAAAACCGTTTCACAGTGAAATACGTCCATTCAAGGAATTATGATTTCGTGATCGAATGATGTGTCGGCGTGGAAACTTCCATAGGACACTTTCTCCCTGACATTGTGTTTTGCTGTATTGAATGGTGTAACGTAAAAGAGAGCTGTCTCTGGACATCATTTTACAGGTGAAAAGAATTCTAGGTGTTGATAAACCGTTTTGAATGAACGTACTGCCTGAAGATTGAGGCAAAGGGTTTCTCCGTAACGACGGTAAACGTTGGTATCTTCCAACGTGGCCAGACGGCGTCATAAGGCAAAAGACCAACATTTGTAACTTCACCGCCGTGAGAACTTCAAATCTCGTGGTTTTAAACATTGTTCCGACGTGTGATCTGAGATGGGATTTTCTTCCACCAAATGCTTTATTTGCCCAGCAGAAAAGCAGAGACGAGAAAAATGATATTCGTCTGATCTGTTACGGAGAATGGGCATTTCCTTAAATCTCTCTTCCTCAACAGTAATCGTGGGAGAACAAAGCCACAAGCTTGTAAATATACAGCTGTAGTTTCTCTTAGGTGCTTCCAAGATTTGTTTTAATACTTCTGTTTTAATGCTACCCCAAGCATAAAGACTGTTTCCCTAGCCTCACTTAACAATAGTCTAGAGCAACATTAAATGCTTCATTAGCTTTGAAGTAGTGTTCCTATTACTGCAACTTTTTAATTAAGCTTTCACGACGAAGTAACACAGCATATTTTATCAGAACATTTTCAGTGGTTTAAGTTTATGTCTCATCTACAGAAACTTTATACATTAGCTTCCATTGTTTCAGTTTTATTTACGTTTAAAGTATATGTACCATCTTCTTCTAAGTAGAATCAGACTTAAAACTAAAATACTTCACTGTAGTGGTACCAACATAAGAAAACTTAATGACGACAAGAATTAAATTTAACAACACAGTCATATTTGTTAAATAACTATTCTTGTAGGTAAGTGTCTGTGTTCGCATTACACTGAGTTTGTACTGTCCACACTCTTCCCGCGACCACTCCTTCTGACAACAGCATATATATAGCTATATTACTTCAGTCTTTCGACATGTATTTGTGTATTACTGATTTTATTCTGCGTGCAAAGTTAAAAATAAATACGGTAGCCTCAAAATTATCAATGTGTCTGCCTGCAAATTTGCCAGAGAAAAAAAACTGACAGTAAAAAGGCATAATTTATTATATTTCAGTGTAAAAACAAATGCCAAACTACAATAAATAATTCTCTGTCGTGAAATATCAGAAGGCGGCAATTCTTTGAACTGAATTCGCAAGAAAAATGGAACAAATGATATTCAGCAACAAATAAATGTGCCCTTCCGGTCATGAAGACGTATCAGGTAATGATCTATAGCAGTGGTCACCAAATTGCATGTTTCAAGGTCACATAAAAATCCTACAACTTTGTAAACCGAACAGCGGAGCCCATTCGAGTGAAGACTACTCAGACGGCGCAACGTAGCAAATCTAACAACGCTGTATTCTTGATTTAATCAGCGTGGTAAGGGCGACCTAGTCCTTCCGTGGCCTTGAAGCGCGCAATTTCATGACGGGCACTGTAAATCTCAACGCAACGTCGATCACATTACGCGCAGAAAGTATAAAGAACCTTCTTCACCCGCATTCAATTTCAAGAAGACTCGATGGAGCCCAAGTCTGTTTCACAATATTGCAAATAAGAAATCTCCTCATTCTGCCAGGAATAGAACCCCGGTCGTCAAACGCACAGCCAGTCATTTTATTGATTCACGTATTCCGTCTCATTTGGTCTACAGGCTAACAAGAATTATTATATAGCACCGCCAGTCAGCTAAAACATGGCTGAATGAAGAATATACACTTCCTTCTACGTTTTACGTCTTTGCTGTCAAAACAGACTGTTCATGACAAAAGAAATTATTACTTCTGTACGTGTAGACTGCTTTTATCTGGGCAGCCAGTGCTTTTCACTGAGCTCCTTTCTAAGCTGACTTATAGAAAAAAAAGATGACACCGACCTCATGGAGTTCCGACTTTATGTCGGTTCATACTTCAACGCTGAATCAGCGTATCTTGCTATTGTGTCAATAAGGCGACATAAGCGTACTGAGGCTTTATAAAAGAAATGTAACATAAAAACTATGACATCATTATCACTGTGTGATAAGCGGACAATGGTATTCGGACACTAATATCAGATGTTATTGAAACATAAAATAAATTTCAGGACTAAAACGTCAGTATACTTCTACCACACTACACGGTGAAACATCCCAGGAGACAGCCAACTTCGTACTTCGTTCTTGAGAACCTGAAATCTCACCTATTACTACTGTCAGCAGTGCCTTAAATGACGGGTGACAAAAGCGGCTTGGTAATTTGACATTACCTTACGCACGTTAAGTACAACAAAATAGATTTGCTAAGAAAAGAAAAACCAAACAACATTGACAGCTGCCAGACATTTAGTACTCAAATTTATTGCTTAATTTAAAAACATTTTAAGTATTTTGTATGAGTATCTCTGCCATAGGTCTCGAGGAAATCTATCTTACTGTCGATGCAAAGTCTACTAATGTGCCACGCCCTAAATATGGACCACAATCCGATACATCTATGAGTAGACGTGTATGTATGTAGTTTCGTAATGGTTCAGCCCGGCGAGTGTCACTACAGCCAGCACTGGCAGTGGTATGGGATGGGATCGCTGGAGGTGACGGTGGGTTTGAGATTAACCCTCTTCCCCATACACCGCGAATTCCCCGATCCTTCGCCCCCCCCCCCCCCCACACACACACACACACACACAGCGCCTATATTTCGGGTGGTGGTACCTCTCTTTCTGTATCCCGGGTCGTTGGGAGCTCGTGGCCCAGATCCGGAGACCAGTCCGCGCCGCCGCGCCACTATCGATCCCGAGCACCCCATTACAGTAGTGACCCAGCCACCACTGCGATCAGCAGCAGCCATGGTGGTTTTACCCCTCTACATCCCCCAACGCCCGCCCAGACTTATCGCAATTTCGAAAGGGAATTAACGCCACTTCTTGATTGATTGTTGATGTCTGCAGTTCTATTGCGCTGGTCCCCGAAGAAAGTAATCACAGATGTGTTATATGCTCGCATCTTCGTGTTATCTGAGAACACTTTCTCCGACTGAAATCAAAATTTGATTATCTAGTGCAGCATTTTGTAACGCATTAATGCACAAATTCCAGTGGAAGTGGTCTGTCTGCAAGAGGTCACACACTCCTTCGGCTGATCAATAAAACTTCGCATCTGATAACACTAAAAATTTCATTTATTCAAATCAAATACGATTTAAACTTCCGAATGCCGGACAAGATATTTGCCCCATTCATCGCTGTTATGACATGTCACTAATTGAAGCGATTAAAATTAACATTTTTCTACTGCAGTACGAAAAAACTTTGAGGGACATTTGTGGTAATCACGGCACTAAGAACGTAAATTGCTGCCTTCTCAGTTTTGACCATTTTGAGTCTTGCAGAGACTGTATTGTGCCACAGTTAACAAAGATGTACAGTCCAACCTTGTCGTATGTCCACGTTTGTGGAATATCGAAATAGCTTCCTAAGCAATAGATCATTTTTAACTCGATATGTCTCGGTATCACCAGTTTCAATATGTACATAATTGTATCTAAACCAGTTTCTACTCGTCTGTGTCTGTCCATGCCACATAGGATTGTAACTGAAGACAGAATACAAAAAAACATTTATATTTTCAGAGTTTCACAAACTGTATTTCTAAGGAATTCTTCCACTGATGAAGCAGGAATATTCCTGTGTTTCTATGACAATCGTTCTTAAATGTTATTTTCGTGGGTCCAAGTAAGTTTCCAAAGGCTGAGGAGGCGGAGTGGGGGGGGGGGGGGGAGGAGGAGAAATGAATGCTGAATAATTTATGGCTGGAAAACACCATTACCAAGTACCGCAATATTTTAAGCCAAGCACTCACTCCTACATCCAGGATTATTTATAAGCTCACTTGATAATTCTAGCGGTGAACGTGCAGGAATAATTTGCTTACATTAGCCCCATGACTATTTTCTCGGTTACTTTCGGTATTTACGACATAAAGCCATACGTTTTCCAAATTAATAAGTATGAATAGTCTTCTTAGTAGGATTTGAGGTTCTCACGGTGATGAGTCCGAAGGTGACTGTCCTCTGGTTTGTAGCGATATGTAGTCTCGTAGAAGTTTACCATCGTTTCACAGGTCCTTGCTGCCTCCATCATCAAGGCGATGTGTATCAGAATACAGCCATCTTCATGACAATTTAACATCGTAATGTAAAGACATCCAATTTAAATTAAGAACTGGCCTTAAGATAAAACGCATAGAAATGGTGTGTTACACAGCATTTAGTTTGAATGTAACTGATTAGCTTTAAAAACATAGATGAGGAATTCAGCAAATGAAACACTGCCATTAACAACAGGAAATAATACTAAGACAAAGCGGAGTGTTTTAACTTAATTCACTGGGCGGAACAAAGTACCGTTGAAAGGTCCGTTGTAGTATTACGTTAAAACTCGATACATTATGAATTTAATGATGCATAGGTTAATTACACTTCAACTATTTTCTCTGAAGTCAAAATGGAGAATTCTGAGTTTTTATAACAGACTGGGGGGCTGCTAAAATGTCGTTAGTGTTCCAGTAATGTTCTTCCGCGGAGTTTGGCCAACAACAGCAAAGTATTGGCTCTTACAGTGTACAGTCTAACCAAAAAGTTGCAAATTTAATTTCGTGATGGATATTGGCTATTATATTAGAAAATATAAAATAAAACTTTGTGAACATAAGTTTCGGTAGAATTTTAAATTCTACTGCCCGTCCAGAGAAACAGTGGCACTCCAGTGCGTCATTCAGTTCAACATCAACACACACACTCTCGTTTTTCATATGCGAAATAATTAGTAAAACTTTGATGATTAGGGAACCTACGTGCTGACATATAATTCATTACGGAAAGGTAACTTCAAAGGCTCGCGACGTTATTATATTGGTATATTACCAGCATAATACATTTCGCTAATGAAATGTGTCATAATCTGTATTGGCCTGATGTTTCTACGAGTGCAAACCTGTGTGAGCTCAAACACCATACAGACCTATTGAAATGGGAGCGAACGGAGGCGAAAAGGTTTAAATTACGTAATACGTAACACCAGCAGATATTTATGAGTTTTCTTCTCCCGTAATAGCATGTTTTGAGAGAAACGTTTAAACCAATGATTTTTTTAAAAGTAATATTACAGCACATTAGGCCTATATTAAATTTTAATTTGTATATTTCTGTCACATTGTTAAATATCTAATGACATGTGGAAATGATAAAAACTACTGATAAAATAACGAAACCAAATAAAGGTACGAAAGGGATAATCGACAAGAAAAAGAATGATGAGGTATAAAGAAATAATCACGCTTTGAATTTCAACGGGCGTCTTACACGAGTTAAATACCGTGTGTAATAATTGATTTATATACTGCTACAATTAGATATGTTGACAAATAAATCAACATATCTAATTTCAGCTTTCCAAATCTAGTTCAGTAATTAATATAATGAAACTGAATGGTATGTATTTCCCGTCGTGTTTGAAAAGAAAATTATTTTAATATAAGAGCAAATTTTAATAAAACATAAGCCCACTATCTTTTGCACTTTTAGCAAGCTACTGTAATACTGCTGCTAATTATACAAGAACACTAACATTCCCACGCATGCTGTATTGAAATAATTGAATTTGGTGATCGAAGGAACGCGGTTCCAGGAAATTGAAAGTTAAGACGAAGAAAAATACGTTCGCAGAAGCATGCATCAAGTGTGTCTTCTATGCAGATGAGCCTTGCAATCAAAAGATTCGAATCCGCTGCAGCCAGAATGCAAAGCAAAATTACAACTGAAGAGGAGGATGTCATTGTCCCCCCCCCCCTCCGGTTACTCCACGTTACATCGCATGTCACGTAGTTTCCTGAAGTTCAATATTCATTTCCCGCTCCAAGTAACTTCGAGATTTGTATTAGGGAAAGAAAGATCCTAACAGAACCACTTAATGCTTACAGAACGATCCAGTCCTCCATAAGATCCCCAAGTGTTTGCAAGGATTAAAGTAATTCGCAATTTCAATGGTTAGAAGAAATTGCTTTTACAAACTGCAGGGTATATTATTGGGATAATCTATCAAGAAATATGAGAAATGTAGTACGCATGTAGGAGATGAGAAATACGTACAAAATTTTGAAAGAAAAGCCTGTTGTACCATATATGGGACAAATTTTGTTACCCGGCCGTGGCTGGTTATTTTGACTCAGTTTACGTGATTTGTCTGTTTGAAAGAAAAAGAACCCTTGTAAGCCTAAGCTCCCTAAATAACACTTAGTAATTCAGTCCGCACCGCGAACAAAACACAGGACTTCACCATTACAATGATCTGCTGGTTGATGAGGAAATAATGTTTACAGTAAGAATCATATGAAAATCCATAAATAAAAAATGAAACATTACTGATTGTTAAAGGAGATGATACTTATAGTTACTATCCGGACATTTAAGGGTTAGATAAGACGGAATAGATTACATGCGTCAAATGAGATGATTATGAATGCTGAACGGGTAAGAATTTGGAATGAGGCGTTCATGACCTGTATGAAAATATTTTCGTTTTACTCGTCTAGATTAATGAGACGAAACGACGAAAAACTTCAATGAGGATAGTTGGGAACACGACCAAACTTTCGAACAGGATACCTCTCAAATACAAATTTATAACGTTATTCCTGTCTTTGTTTCATACTTTTTTAAATCAAGTGTGAGTGGCATTTGAACAGTAAGTTATAGTAATAAAATTACCTGCCAGACGGTTCTATTTTATGGTAAATACACTCAACATGCAGTTGGTTACGGCTGGGAGCACACTGTAACTCACTACGTCAATTCTTTGTAAAAGGGGGGGCATTTCGGCTAGTTCTGTGGAAAATATCTGTGCTAAAAATATGGTGAAACTCCTCTACATGTGTGCCTATCGCGAGTCATAAGAGTATACGAACTGCGGCATGAAGTTGGAGATACGTTCACTGCTGCTGTAAAGCGAGACGTAAAATTGCGCAACGTAACATTTACCCCGCCTGAACAGTTTGCTGAGGGTAAACGTGGAACGAACTTCGACGTGTATGCCTAGTCGTTCTAACGTTTTGAACCGATTTCTTTAGACTTCCAGTCAGCCGACAACCCACACCTAACAAACGAACAAGACAGACCATCCCTAACTCTTATCACCGCGTTACAAAATTCCTTGTTTAAGTGACTAATACAAAATACCAAGTCTTTTGTAACATTAAAATTGCAAATGCTTCATTAAATATACTATAGTTTATGTTATTTAAATGAATAACGTTCTCTTGATTTCACAGATAAACACGTTATGAAGCTAAAACTATGTCACATTTATAAGACTTTAAAATATCAGATTAACTGTCATACTACATTTATTTTTGTTTATCCAGCGGCAAGTGAAGATCAAAATTAAGCGGAGAAGCGTAATGTAACGGAAAAACATCACACAAAATTGCTTCATTTATTGTAAAGTACTTAGCAAACCCTATTCGTGTTTAAGGTTCCCGCTAACATGTTTGTTACGTTACAGAGGAACAGAAGATAACTTTGACCTGGGTGAGTCGAGTCTAGGAAAACTCTGTACCAATTTAGACTTACGATATGTGAACACGTGTAAGAAAAATCTAAAATGACGATCTTGAACACCGCAGAAAGCCATACCGACACAGATTTCTACTGGCACTGTTACAAACTACTGCCAAGGAAAGTTCTAAAATCTAACGGTATTCTGGTTTAGTTAGTTGATTTCTACCAACCGTTTTCGCTTATTTATAAGAGTATTTGTCACTTTTCTGAACGAAGAGATGGAAGGAATTTAGACAAGTATGAACAAAGTGTAAAATAAAATGTAAAACAATATATCTCATTACAGCATACAACGCTACATTTTAATAGACTAGGGCAGAACGCTCCTTTCGGAGCTCCTCGGAGGGGTTGGTCAAGTGTTTAAAAAGCAACCAACCCCTTCGGGGGGGTTGGTTGCTTTTTAAAACACTTACAATTTTTAAAACACTTTTCTGCAGACTCAGGCGAATTCTTAGTACTGTATTCTAGACGACAAGAAAAAACTATTTCTGTGAAGCGTGTATAATTCTGTATAGAATTCTGAACATCAGAAGTTATATATTTCATCACATCCATATCACGAGATTGATTTTACTGGCATTATAATCATAGAATTTTTCAACTTTTCAGTTATAAAAGATTGAAAAATTTAAAAAATTGTATCTATGGCTGGCTGTATTCAGATTCTAGGAGAAAAGAGTACGAACGAAGGAACAAGGAAAATAAAATTTTATATAAATAAGCAAATAATGAACACACAGTTGAAGTAGCTTGTGGGTATATTTGTTGGGGTGGGGGTGGCAGGGTCGAATGAAAATACCGAGAAAAACAGCACTGCTCTGGAAAATGTGAATCAGTTGTTTGATTTTCAGCAGTACGTATAGTGTTCTCAGGATTTTATCTGAGTCGCAGTCAAAACTTTCCAGGTGATTCGAGTCAAGAGGTGAAATGTGACAAAACATAGCATTAAACTAGTGTCGATACCATGCTCACATTCTGGAACACAAACGTAGGAACGAATTATATATGCAACTGCGTCAGACTTTACAGTCAAAATCACTTCATTACAACAGAGAAGCTAATAGAAGCATTGATATTGGACTTCACTCTTTATCGCTGCAGAGCTGCTAGCAAACGAAAACAATCAGATACATTTTAATGTTGATAAATTATTAAAAACTTCATAAATGGCACATAAATTGTTATACTAGATTATAATAAAGAAAACATCGTTATTTCAAATGCAGCAGAATATAAAATGTTTGTCGTTCCTTTACTCTGTTGTGACTAGATGCTTTAATTAGTATAATTACTCTCACGTAATAGATAATTAATATAAAGAAATCAGTTTTTTGCAACAGAGTTTCTTGGTTTATTGAAACACAGCACGCACGTCGGATCATGTTTTACCAATTTTCAGTTTTTCAGTGACAAAAAAAAAGTTCTTCGTTGTTTGCTGGCTAAATGTGTGTATTATTCTCTGTGAGATTTGTTCTCTGTTCACTTGTCAAGTTTCATTACGTTCGCAGTTAATATGGGCGATATATGACTTGAATCTTTTACGGCGACTGACCTCGATACATTTCCCAAAGCCCGAAGTTTCGGAGACCATCCCCCGTGGGATTCTAGTGAGGCTGATTTTTTCTGACAGCACTGATTGGGACACTGGACCAAACGTTCAGGTGTGATGACTCCAAATAAGTGTTTTTTTTAAAACAGTTTGGCCGCCATTCCACATTTGCGCATCAGTGGCTTCATCTCGTATTAGTGCAAGAATGGTAAAACTGACATATGCAACTAAACACCGCACCATGAAGGTGTATAGGTGGGTAGAGGTAAACCTCCACGCTTTCTCAACGTAGCCAATGGCGGAAAGTGCTTCTTGCTTCACGACTCTGCAGCTCGAAACATCCATCGGATAAGAAGGTGGGTGTGTCCTGCAGCCAGTCTGCAAACTGCGGTAACATATCGTTTCTGTTTTGTTTGTTTGTGTAATAACAGCAGCAGGCTACAAGTACATCCATTACTCTTCCGTAATGAAGCAGGAGAGAACACTTTCATATGCTGATGAAGCTAGACGGGTGGCAAAAATCCGTGATGTGACGGATTCAGGAATACAGACAGATTTACTGCACCATCCGCAAAGACAACGCAAATCGAGAGAGTGAAACTGTGTGACGAAAAGAGTACTTGTTTTTACAGATCGCGTTAGAGATCAATTTTACAATTTTTTTGTACCTTGAGATATGAAATCAACCCAGATTACATGCAGAAATATCTACGTGTTTTCAAATAAAATGAAAACTTCGCTGTTGCCAGCGTAAAGAAAAATAAGTCCTAAATTTACAAATAAATTATAACTGTGATTTTACGGCCTATATTTCATATTACCTGCGATTAAAAAAAACATTAGCTTCCATGTTCTTACAAATTTTGAAGAAAATTAATGAACATGGCTTGTCAGAACCATCCGAAAATTGTTTTCGGCTCCTCAACTTTTAGGACCTTACACTTTAACCGATGAACGATATCTGACTTAAAAAGACAGAAAATGAGACATACTACGAAGGCGTATAAAATGTGCAGGGTGTTTGGTGTGGGAAGCATTTTTAAAATTTGTCTATACATGGAGAAAATAGATTTTCGCATGGAAGAGATTCTAGGGGCACGAGAAGAGACAGTAGCCCAGTAAGAGAACAGAATGGGGTGGTTCGCTATTGATTTTCCAGAATACCCTTGGCCCAGTGCTGGTATGTCGTATTTTGAAGGAGAATAAGAGAGAGTATAAAGATAAACGATAAAACAGATATATTGACGAAATATAATGAGTCTTACCTAAACGTTTAAAGCAGTTACTGAATAAAGTCCTGATGAAATTCGACTTTTTGAACTTCGTAGTGCTACACTTTTCGTTTTATAAATATTGTTAAATGTTTTAAATAATCTCTACGACACATGATTATTAGTTAACTACTCATGCTAGTAAAACTATTCCATAATGAAAACAGAAAATTGAGTAAAAATGAGAACAAGAAACATACCAATTTAATCTAGAATATAATTTAACAAATGAGGCATAACTAATACGGTTTTGTATATCTGAGCGAATTTGGCTGCATTCGTAACAAAGGAAAGCAGAACATAGACTCCGATTACATTAGAGAAATTAAACAAAAGAATTATGCGTCCATTAGTCTTTGATAATGATCTTACTTTAAGCTACAAAGACCGCACCACTGACAACATTTCATTGACCACAGAGTATATAAACGTATTTACTTAAAACAGACAGACAGATAGAAATATTTTATATTCACTCTTAGCGTCAGGTAAGGCCCAGACGTTCAGTAAATGAAACATTCTGATAACAAATTTGTACTTCTACATGTCCTGAGCACGGAATACAAACTAATTCCGTTTTAAAAACAATCCCTGCTCACCTCGCCCCCAGAACAGCTCCATTTACATAGAAAAACCCGTCAATATTTTTGAACCAGTTTGTAAGCAACCAAAAGCCTTTCCCGCTCACCCCTTTACAGCTTCTGTAATACCACCCACAGCACTTTTAAGTGGTCCGTTTACGACGGAAGGGCTAATTCGGCGGGTGAACGAAGCAAATGAGAGAAAACGTTCAACATGTAAACTGCTAGGGAGGCTTTCGCAAATAATTAGAATTAACCTTTCACTGCGAGAAATGGATATAAATAGAGGACAAAAAGATATACCCTAAAAATAGGAGAAAAAAGTGTATAAACCAATCAGAACAGATCTATAAATTTAGTATATTTTGCTGGGCTTTAGAAACATACAAGACCAACAACGACATTTCATCGCCGTAAGAATATTAAATGTCACAAGAAAGATACTAAGTCTTAGAAGAAAGTCATCATTTTTGATTTATTTTATGCATTTTACATGACATGTGAAAGACGTTTAACAAGCGATCGTTTAATTGTTTGGTAGTTGCGTTATTATTATTTAGTGTTCTGTCTGACGACAGGTCCATATGAACAGGATCCTTCCATCCTTTTCTCGGACTGGGACCTGTTCATATACGTTCTTGGCAGATGATCCAGAAGTGGTTTGCCATTGCCTTCTTCTGTGTGTGAATGGAGTAATTGTTGGGATGCCACGGAGAAACCGGGGAAGCCTAGACCACGGCCTTGTCCAACACAAATTATAAATTCGGGCACCGCCGGGAATCGAACTCGAGACCCCAGGCCAGCGTTCTAACCGCTAGACCACCGTGGCATGTTAGCTGCGTTACATATAAAGAATTATGTATAGTCATGTAAGTTACTACTGTTTCGGAAATTATTTGAAGGAATTTAAAATGTGCTGCTCATATAACTCAGAAATTCATTCAGAACTTTGGTGGAAAGAATTCTTCGAAAATTTAATAAAATGTTAACCCAAGTGGGAGACAGGAGAATAATATCAGGATGGAACTTAGAAAAAATATTCACTAAAGACGGCAGGGACGTGGAAGTGTTTGAAGTTCGATCGCTCTGTTGGAATTTGGTGCGAGCGATGTTGAACCTTCCAGTTCAGTTACCAGAGTTATTTAGAGAGGTGTTCAATCGTACGGAATGTTAATCGAACTACAGAGATAATGATGTAAATATTGAACGCTATTTATTATGGACACGCCATTGTAATGTCGCAGCTAAGACTTGAAAAGCAGCTATTAACTACACAGCGCTGACACGCCTGTAACGGGATACGACACCCACGCAGTTTAATTTAGGCTATTTGGTTTTTATACGTTAACAAAATAACCCATCAAACTATTCGCAATTATAACAACACTTTCTGTTTCGCTGTCAACAAAACATGAAGAATATTTCTGCTCAATGAAGTTATTAAATGAGCGATGTCAATTAATGTTATTTATTATTTTTCAAATCAAAAAGAAAATCATGAATGGGTTTCTCCCACATCCTGCGAAATCTAGGTCACTATTAGAATAATGATGGTCTGGCAACAAATTTAAATAAATTTATTGTAATATTAGACTCTGCAACACGAACACTAAAGTGAAGAAACTACGAATATTGACCGTCTCATGTTAGAACCAATTCAGTCATTGAAGCTGAAATAATTTAACAAAAACTATTATCAAGGATTTCCGTAGTGAAATATTCTTATCTCTAAAGATGGCCAACAAACAAAACAGTCTGTCAACACTCAAAACCAGAAGCCAGAACATTTACAGCGGCCTACATATTTAACTAAAAGAAGTTCATGACCTGAGAACTTTTCGTACACGAAATTAAGACATTGGTTGCTGTAATTAATAACCAATGTATACATATACTTTGCCAGGTTGTATGTAACTGTGGTTTTAGAAGCATTCGCAAAACATAATCTTCCACACAGATGTCAGAAATAGTCGTAGTTACAAGAAGAGTGCTCTTGGGAACAGCAAAAAGAGCAGTCGTCTGCGAAACAGAAGGATAGAAATTGTGTCATGTAGCATCTTGTCGTAGTACAGGCAGGACATCCTTGGAAGCATGTTCCCGTATCTTGTTACGACGTTCCAACCGTTTCATCTTGGTCTGGAGTCGTGCGTGAAGAAGCTACCACCCACTCCGCCCAAGCCGTCTGCTTCAGTTATCAAACCCAGCTCCAGTAATATATGAAGATGGCTGTCTTCTGGGTGTAGCGTCGTGTAGTCTGGCAGGCGTTATGCTAACGTTTCACAGATCCCTGCTGCCTCCATCAACAGGGCGATGAGTAGGGTCCACCCACCGCCCTGTGGGAGGGGGTGAGCGCTACAAAAACTTCCGAAAAACAGTGATATGGGGTACATATGACCATGTTAAATTTGTGCAATGGTATATCGCATCGCATCTGAAAGTATTAAAAACTGTAATAAAACTGCAAGGTGTAATTAGCGTTACTGTAGCGTCTCTTATCTTGATGATGAATAAACTAAACTTTACCATTTACCCCAGTTGTGATAGTCAATAGGGAAACAAACCTCACAGAAATTTCTATTGGCCTTATTAATACTGCGACAAATTTATTTGGGCAATGAAAAACATAAGCTCAAAATCCCCACTCAGTAAAAATTCGTACGCACATTTTTATAGACTTAGATATAAATAAAGAAACGACCAAGTCGCTAGATCGAAACGCTTTAGTATCACCAGTATGACCAGCCATAAAAAATAAGACTACATCCAGGGTTTATATGAATATCCTTGAAACATCAGCATATAAGCTACGAAATTTCCTACACGCCTCTAAAACAGCGTGGGGTGGAATGAAACTATGAAAAATTCTATGTTGTTTTTATTGCAATGAAAGAGCGACTGTGTTTACTGATGGGCTGTACAGTGAAGGTGTTATGAACACACTCTTCACATATTCTGTGAAGAACACAGCATTACATCACAGCACTGCAGACAGCGAAACATGCGCCATGCTCTTAAAGTGACGACAACCCTACATGAATTTTTCATCATCTTTTATGTCCATCGACCCCACCCATCTTTAACTTCTATTACTGCAGTAGCAAACAAGCAGAGAACTTAAGCGAAGGGGAGACAGTGTATGATGAGAGCAATCACATTTCCTTTTATGTCGAACATGGAGATAAACAGACACGAAGAGAGGAAGGGAAGAATAAAAGTGGAAATGCGACAGAAGTGGACTGACTGACTGACTGACCACTCTCTCGTGAAGCCCACTCCGACCGCCATCTTTACATCCCCGTAAAGCTACGCACTACCGTAAGTGAAGGGACCGATGGCAATCACATTCCGTTTTATGCACTTTGAGATTACATACATAATTCCAGTCTGCTAATGCAAGCTGACAGTTGTGTCTCCATGCGACAGTGGTACAAATAAGGATCAGGTTGTAAGTAAAATTTTTTGTGTACACAGAGACACTGCAGCGAAAGGCTGGAGTATTTATACCCAGCAGGGTTTCGAATAACGTTTGTATTACAGAAGTAGTTAAACACGTCAGGTTGAATCGTGGTTACTGAAACAGGATAACAGTTACGAAATCGATATGCTAGTTGATTCGGCTGTTGTGTTATTAATCTAACCTGAAACGGTGTGTAGCTTATGAAGGGATGTAAACTAACATCAAGATAACCTAATGGAACACGAAACACTTCACACTTTAAGTGCCCTAATCCTTAATCCCTTCATCCGTTTGCCTCCCACACTCGGTTGCAGAAATGCAGATAATTAATTTTATGCTAGAGTATATAAGAATGTCAAAATGCAGGGGCATTAACAAAAAGATGTAATTTTAAAAAATATATGTAATTTTGGAAAAATAGAACACATCTAAATTATAAGAGGATGTAAACCGAATCTGTTAAATTGTGGTGCACGGAAAGTTCTTTCGTATAAATGCAAATAACATCTTCATATGAGGTACTTTCATTCTACATTCCATCGTTCGTATTCGCTTTAATAAGCCAGATGGTTAGATCTGAAGGCCTCGTGATACAAAATAAAATTAGAATTGCGCTAAAGTATTCATATGAACCAGCTAATTAATTATCTCGTTGTTTATAAAATGTACATCATTTGTACGAAACCTGAAACTTCGTAAAGCATCCACCTGATTACTCGCTCCCCGATTCGGAAACCCCCATGATACCTGATAAACGTTAATGACCAGTCTCCTGCAGGCTTCCTCCTTCACTGTAACTGCAATCCATATCCAGTCACCGTCTACAGAAACCAGGCAAACGCATTTTGGCAGACCCAGTCAGACGGATGATTTATAATCCACAGAATTGTTCTCCTTGTGACACTAATATTAACTGAGAGAAGTAATTCATCGCCCTGACGATAGAGACAGCAGGCTACTACGAAACGTCTATCAATATTTCCCAGACTATTCTGCTCTACATCCCGCAAGACAGCCATCTTAGTCAAAGCAGCTGAGTTAGTGAAGAAAATTTCCAATATTTTATGGAACTAAAAGTTAATTACCGTGTCCACACATGACCGGTCTGTACCCTCAGTCAGTCAGATGATCCAATCCACAAACATTTCTCTAAGATCCGTGCAAAAAGTGGCACTGGGACAGGTTTCCCTCGGAGAAATTTTCTTTTCTCTCTGTGAGCACCATTCCGCCACTGCTCCATATTCACTCACGTATGTGGGCTGGGGGCTGGACAAAGGTGTCATTACAATTCCAGAGACGCAGTATTACCCATCGCAAGAGACACAAGTAAAGTTTGTAGCGCACAGTGTTTCTCACAAACTCCCCTATGTTGTCGACGGGACGGCGTCTACAGTAACTTCACGTAATTGCAACTTTATCCGCTTCTTCTGTAGACCATGATAACTCCCCACACTTAGTTCTATTAGCAACGCGGAGGAAGACGATTACGGTCATAGGGCGTCAGCCAGCCTGCCTGTGTGACCTCTTGCATCGTAAAGTAACAACAGTCGAGCCTGAAACGCTCTAAGGGATATGCAAAATAGAGTCTCGTGTGTGACATCTATGCCTATGTTGCCTGCATCCTATTCGCCCGCTGAGAATAACAGCTACACACCTCCGTCAATGTCCATGCCTTGCATAATACAGGTTCATGTCAAGCAACGGGGTGATAAAATAAAGAGGTAATTCCAACAAGATGCTAGTGACACAGAGACTCGGGACATGTCGCTGATATGGCTTAACACCACGAATGGCCAGTGTTACAGCGAGGAAAATCGACAAAGGCTTACATTTCTAATCATTTTTCATTGCTAAAAGTGTTGCCGCTAACATGCACATTCGATATGCATTATCATCCCTAAACTCAAGATCGTGTGTCGTTACAGTATTAGTGCTGATTATCTCACTTATACTCCTTTCAATTCACATAAGAATCTTATTTGTGCTGTTTTTATCCATCGCTTATCTATAGATCCAAATGTCCATATACAGAGCTTGGTTGTGACATCAAATTATGAAGTCTCAAACTGGACTGCTTTCTAATACGTCTAATACAGACTAATCTCTTCAATATCCTACCAAATTAAGCACTTAGAAAATTACATCTAACTTTACAATTATAACAAAAACTGACATGTTCACGCACAAATATGAAACATATTCTACAAATACTCTCAATATGAGCTTATTGTCTGATGGTATCTCAGTCCTTAACGCACATATTACACATTATATTTTAATTAAGGAACGGAATTCAAATTGTATAAAACATCACGAGACTTTACTCTCATCTCCAATAACTGAATTTCATATTAATTATATTGACTGATTCAAAACACATATTAAGCAAATGTAAAATGATGTGATTAAATACATAGCAATGGAACACAAATAACAGAAATGCATACACTTCAACAGAAACCAAACAATGCCATGGGTTTAAAAAAATCTGTCTCGCTAACATATTTAGAGATGAGGTCACATTCATGGAGACGGTTGAAATAATATTAATTACAAATAATTATTGTTATAATGACTGATTCAAATTACTGCAAATCAAATGTATCTGTTTATAAGAGAATGTAGAATTTTGTTTGATGTGCAATGTAGTCATTCAAGTCTAATAAAATAAACGACTACAAACGTAAACCTAGAATAATATAATGCGAAACTCCTGCACTGTTATATTTATCACAGACAACGATTCTGGTGGAAAACAGACGTTAAATGTCATTGATTCGAACATGGACAAATATGTTACGTTAAAATAACATAATTCTAGTCTTGGACTTTCCTAAACTCCTTCGATTCAGGTTGCAGCATTTCAGTTTTTGTGTTTCTGTTACCACGCATCCATTTATTTTAATCTCTCAAAGGCGTCTAACAAATTTCGTCTCATCGGCATATATTTCACATCTTTTACATCCAAACTGCATCGCTTGAATATTGGGAAATAGGATTTTTATATATTACTATTTTTCATGTAATTTGTGCTGAATTGCACAACATTCCCGAAGTCCACTATTTCAATATCATTACAATAATTTACTGAAATCTAAAGGGCTTAATTCGAATGGTATGCCTCTCTTATCGATTCAGTTGAAAGAATACGTTCTACAAATACGTGAATGTGAGTTACATATGGCAACATTGTAACTTGTTTAACCCTTTGAAGCCGAAGATCGTCTGAATATTATTTATGAATCCAGACCGTACCGCGAAGAAAACACTACACCTCACCATTACGAAAATCAGCTGGTTAACCCTTTGAAGCCGAAGCTCGTCTTCATAATATTTACGAATCCAGACCGTACCGCGAAGAAAACACTTCACTTAACCATTAGAAGTCGAATCAGGCGGTACCACATAAGATTTAACAAAAGAACATCCCGGTCGAAGCCTTAATAACGCTGAATATTACTATATTGGGAAAAAAATTGTGTTCAGTAAACTGATTCATATGAAGTCCAACAAGACGAAGAAAGTTTTATTTTAGCATATGTTACAACTAAAATTTTGAAGAAAAAAATACAAAAATTTCCAAAATTGGCTATTAAAAAAATTATTGAAAATATTCACTCACCCCCATCTAGTGCCGAGGTCAAGAATGAGTAGAAGCTATAAACCTCTTCCCCCAAGCGCCTACATGGTGTATAGCGTGACTGCTTTACTTTACTTCTTACATCTAAAGTGGCGTACGTCCAAGTACAGCCTGACTCAACACATCGATAACTGGACACATCGGTCCGAAAGATCGATATTTAGATAATCCACATACAAACACCCAGTATCGTCATACGTCATATATTTTCAACTACTCTTTTAATCGTGCCAATAACATAATTTCGCTCAGGAGCTATGGTCGCAGAAGAGTGACCTCATTAGTCCTTCACACCGGCCATTTTATAGCGTTAATAAAGCAATCTGCTTCCCCAGTTCTTACAGTACTGGCGTGACTTTTGCTAGTTCAAGCAGCGTACTCACCTGCAAAGAACCAAAACCGTTCTGATACCATCTCATTATAAATTGTAATGTAAAATGTTCCTTAGGGTTATAACAGGATATTACATTCATGATTATATTAAAAATCAACACTGGCTATGCAATGTACTGATTCACACACGATTATAATATCAACGCGGCCTGCTTAGTCCAAATTGCTTAATTTCTTAAAATATATATTTTTATTATACGAGTTTCTAAGCGACCGGTGGATTACAATGGTACTTTTCGAAATATTTAAACATTATCATGAGTGATCAGAGATATAAAATTTAGCCAAAACACCAAAGGGAGAAAACTTGAGTCACTTACGACTGGGAATAAATAATAAAAACAAATGTAGCAGTAGTAGCAGCGAACACGTCTTTGGATGTCCTTGGCGATGGTATATTAAACATGGATTTTGTCTATCGTCTGTTTAAAGTTTTTTAAAAAGTACTAAAAGTCATAACTTAACCGAACGATGATCTTCCTTCGAGATCAGGGCAGAGGGGGGGGGGGAGAGGGGGGGGCTCTGTTGAAACCAGTTAGAAAGCTATTTCCGATCTGTGGGTCCAACTGATGACGAAATAAGATCTACTCTTCGAAACGTCGCGATTTTTAAGTGTTTTTGAAAACTTTCAACGTCCAAATGATATGAAGTACTAGTCGCAGCCAATTATTTCTTATTGCCACGTTGAATCAACTACGGGACCTATTTAGCCTCATATATAACCGGCGTTCTTTCCTTACTGAGACGTGGAGCTAATGACACATCCGCATCCAATGTCGTTGGTAAAATGCGTGAAGCTGTACCTCCACTCCCACATATGTCTGCATAACCTGGTGCTCAGTTAAACAACGGAGACAGCTTTACCTTTCATTGTATGAGTACCTTCAGCCGTGAAAACTATAACAGACTCTGACAAAGTGAAAATTAAATAGGTCCATTACTTGTAGCTCATATAATACATGCTGACGCTGCTACAATTGGATTGCAGACAGCATCCAAGTACCGGAAGGCCTTAAAATAACAGGGAATAATTACGTGTTCCGTTACGTGGAAACAGCAGCGAACATGGCTGAATTGCTTTATTTAATAATTCTGCTGCAGGCCTTAATTTGTCGTCTTTGTGTGTCATCTGACAGTGAAATCCGATGGCTCTACACGCGTCTTTCCTCTGCTATATGATGTAGCCACAAGCAGTGTTCTGATGTATGGTAGAAAAGTAAGTAATGCAGAAAAAACTGTAAACGTGAGAAAACAGCTGGTGACTCTACAGTCAGGGGTTACCGAATCAATAATAGAATTACACTGCCCATTATTATTACTATTATAACATAAGGCAACAGACAATTAAACACATGCAGCCTGTCTATTATATGCTTCAAAGTCGTATCCTAAATTAATAAAACTCATACTGCACGAAATTAACATAATGAAATGAATCTGATAAAAAAATGACCTGTTGTTGAAAATGTTTATGCTTGTTAAAACTGTCCGACCTAAATTTAAATTGAAACAGAAAAATGTTTTCGTAAAATTCACCGACATCAAATTAAGTAAATTGGTTTAACGTTTCTGAATTGTTTCATGACTACGGACTGATGGACAGACACCGAACTTCTTCAATAGGCGCTCCGTAGGGTTTCGAGGGCTCCAAAAATATGAAATTCCTAGTCAATAAGAAAAACTTATATATTCATATGTATTAACATAATGCAGTGTGATTAGCAACGGGTAGTAATTACTACCACATTAATTTTACATTAATTTTATTCAACTTTTTTTTAAGAAGGTTTATGCACTACTAATGACGTCAATGAAAGCGAATCAATATTATTCGCACGGTTCACTTCAATGGAAATTCCTGAATACTTCAGCTTCTTCTATGGTTACTTTAATTAGTAAGGCAGCATCATAATCCTGCGTCCTCACCGATTTGCATTTACCCCATGTAATTCGTAATTTGTGACCGGATCACAATTTGTTCTTAAACATTCGTGAAAAACCGCTTTCATCTACGAGATCTAGATGAAGTTTGATGGTTTATGACGAAATTGAGATATAATCTGTAATAATGTTTCCTTTTTTAGACTCATTCCCATGTGCATAATATAAACATAAATAAAAATATGTTTCGAGAGCTGGGTCTTCTTCCGTCTTCAGGTAAAATGGCGGGAACAGACCTGGCTTTAAAAACATTTTCATATATAATTCGTTAGATGGGCAAAGTCCAAACACAACACTGTTAAGTTTCACGCGCTTTGATCAACTCATATAATTTTACATGATAACTTGCTTGAGTATGAATACAGACGAAGGGGAATTGTAAAACGAAGGAAGATCAAAGCAGAGTTTAAGAACCTACAGAAATTTCTAGCAACATTTCTGGGACCCGTTCTGCATACAGAATCTCGCTTGTTGTGCTACAGTGTTGCACGAGGCTTTATCCGCGCCAAACAATTTGGATAATTTCTATGACTTTGTTGTGGTGGTAACTGATGTGCGTAATCAGCTAGACCTTGGCACTATTATCGTCAAAGCCACTTGCGGACCACACGTATTCACGTCTCTGTTCCTGCTGACATTCGGGGCTTCTGTGCCTCTCTGCCACAATCACTTCTGATTCTCCTACGATGCTACTACCCGTCTTCCATTGTCGCATGCACGCACGCAAGCAAAGTTCTATGCTAGAGCGTGTTAGTCACCCCATTCCTATTGCAGTGTATGGAAACTTCGATGCACAATCAGCATAGTTAAAACAATACACAAACACTTGTGGCTGATTGGGACGTCATATCTTTATAAAGAGTTTGACAGCTTTGACGTGACAGGATAAAAGCGAAAAAGAATATTACTTTTTATTTATTTTATATTATTTATTTAGTGTTCTGTCTGACGACAGGTCCTTATGAACAGGATCCTTCCATCCTTTTCTCGGACTGGGACCTGTTCATATACGTTCTTGGCAGATGATCCAGAAGTGGTTTGCCATTGCCTTCTTCTGTGTGTGAATGGAGTAATTGTTGGGATGCCACAGAGGAAAACTCCGTGTTGCCTAGACCACGGCCTTGCCCAACACAAGTTATAAATTCGGGCACCGCCGGGAATCGAACCCGAGACCCCAGGATTACAAGGCCAGCGTTCTAACCGCTAGACCACCGTGGCTATACTTTTTATTACAAATAATAAAAGTAGCTGAGGTAAAGAACAATTAGGCCAATTTTTCTCGTTAAGTTCACAGACCGTCTACACATTTTTTATAACAGCCGCAATGTTTATCAAAATTCCACATGTTTCGACCTTAATTCTTCATCATCTTCAGATGCTTCTCTCTAAGTCGTCGAAACCAACTGATGTGGCTGCTAAACTTCATACATATTTTCAGTTGCTGTCTTCACCACGTCGAAACACACAGCAAATTCTTAATAAACATCGCTTAAAACTACTTATCTCTTGCACCGATTCTGCTTCAGATTTACACGTGAAATAAGTCTTGGAGGGAAATTTAAGCTGATTCTGGCTCGTGAGCCTAAAACACAGTTGAGACGCTCAAGATTTCTGCAGTAGTTAAAACAGTTATTCCTCATTCTCCCCATTTTCATTTCCAGAATTTCTTTCTCAACACTTTGCATTTCTTATTCCTTATTCTGGCCTAACTTAACCTGTAGCAGTCAGAACATTTCAATTATAAACCTACCGTGCAAGTTTTCGAAAATTACTTCGTTATTCTATGTGAGTAAAATGGAGAATGTCTCAAAAAGACTTTTTTTTTTACTTGTTAACAGCATTTAAATTTAATGCAAATGCAAATTTTAAGATTCCAGAAGCTTACACTTTCTTACCAGACTTTTTAGGCACATCAACGAGAGGCGCTTGTTCACATTAACACATTCGCAGTACATTTGCATGGCTTCAAAAGTGAATTCTTTGACCCGGCAAGTGACAGCAGAAATTCACAATGCAATACACACATACATACAGGCTGCCCCAAAATACATACACACACGGATAATATTCCGTATTATAATGTGTACCCTTTTTAGGACGCTTTATAATTTTGCATGAAGATCTTTTAAGAAGCCAGTAGTTGCCCAGACAGTCACATTCGTCGCCTTTTATGTAACCCGGAAATTCATTATCATGTCCACGACTCACATCCAAAAATACCTAAGTCCAATACGCATTATAACACCCCACTATTTTATCATCAATTCTGATAGCATCCTGTCCATCCCGCGGCCTGTCTAGTATTGCGATATCACAACACTAAAACTAGAGGAATATGAAATAAATACTTCCTGTACACAACAACAACATGATTCAATTCAATTGACTTCAGTTTCTTTGTTAGATCGTCTGCTAACAGCAAACAGACTATGACAGGCAAACACTAATGAAACATACACACTAATAAGAATACACTAAAAGAAACATTATTAGTATTATTATTAAATACCTTAAAAAAGTGGTCCGACTGTTGGGGGATTTCATAATATTGAATTCCTTCAAGACCAAAATTCGCCAAAATTCTTAAAATTTCGTGTACATTACTCATTTCAGCCATTCTATATGCCAGGACCGTATAATCCTCTTTGGTTTGATCATCCTAATATTAGATGAAGACAACAAATTAGCTTTCTCAACCCTCGCGTTACGTCCGCCCTCTTGGGGACAAAATTTTCCACTGGGCTCTCCGCATCAGACGCCCTCACGCCCTCACACCCTCACAAACACGCCCATTTCTCGGGATCGACACAGTGAAGTAACGTAGTTACACCTAATGGCTGAACATTCTTCGAAGGAAATAAAGCAATAATGTTAATCCAATTAGAGTAAAGCAGAAAGCAGGTGAGAGACTCGACTTTCAGCGCACAGATTTACGTAATTATATTTATTAGCATGGATAAAGCTATGAAGGGCAGTTCAATTTAACTACGCCTGTATCCTTCATGAAAACAGGATGTAGTATTTAAGTGATTTAACAATATCCATCGCAAATTTTACACATCCGATGTTACAATTCTGACGTCATAAGCTTACACACACACGAATATGTTACCTACAAAGCACTGGAGAACTGTTTGATTCATCTACCACTTCCAGTGATATTAGAACACTATATGCAAATTAAACTCCTCACTCAAAATAAACAATTTACACACAATATTAAACTGCAGTTTAACAGCTTCGTTCGACATTTCTCACAAGCGTCCAAAACGTATGATCTATCGACAGCTTGGTTGCATAGTTAAAAATAGTATTTTAACGTATTAACATATTTGCGTAATCAGATATATTTGGTCAACAATATAAAATAATTCTTGCTGCACTATATAAGATATATATATATATATATATATATATATATATATGGAAATATAGAAAAATCATATGCAAACTCCTACTATAAGTTTAAACTAATCACATAAATTATACGTACTCGAAAAAGAATAAATATTCTGTTCTACTTATATATTATAGCTATAAATAACTATTCTTCTCAAGACGCTAACAGTAGCTGAACAAGCAATAGCATTTATTTTATTGAAAGAAACTCAATGTCAATTATCGTTGCCACAAGAGCGAGTCACTTGTCCCTACTCAGAGTCACATAAATCCAGTCCTCATTACATTTATTCTAAATGTAACGTCTAGTTTAATATTATCTCCTCACCTACGCCATGGTTACTTAATATGGTTTCTTCCTGCCAGCTTTTCGGACAACAAATTTGTATAAATTCATCTTTCTTTGCTGTGCGCTATATAATATACTCATCTCTTCCTTCATTTGGTAATTCTAGTAATATTTCTTGAAGAGTCAGTTAGAAGAACACAGACAATAAAATTTCGATTAGTTATCTCTAAAACTATAGGCTGTTTGCAGTCACTAAGTTGATTACAATAATAACTCAAAGCAATGAACATGATTCCTGGTGTATCCGTAATTTGTGAAATCCGTGTAGAACGTGGCTTGGGCAAACCATACCAGAAACACGCCTTCCTGGTTCCATTATGGAAACTTGTATGCAGTCCTCGGGAATTAGCAGTTAAGTCGTCATTTTAACATCAACCGATAGTCAGAGGCTCCACAGCCATGGGCGGATAATTGCGGAAACCACCCAGTAAGCATTGCCTCTAGACAATTCACTTCGAAACTAGGACGGCTCTACAATTCATATATTCTGCTACAATAGAACTTACGATGGAAATTAATTAAATAGCTTCACTTCGGTACGCATGTTGATTTCTAGAACAGCCCTGATTGCACAGGAGACGGAACTATACAAATAAACATGTTTGAATAACCTGTGTTAAATACCTTACCATTAATATAAGACGTAAATTGATTGTTTCGTTGTTATGACACAAAATAAAAACAAGTGTCCAGGTTTTTCAAGTATTTAAATGCAATGTTTGCAGTGATTTCATAATTTACTACCAAAAACTTTCTGTAGACAAATATAAAGTCCGGAATAATTTCGATGTCAGATCATATGAACAATAACGATACAGAATTTGGCATTAATGAGAGGACATTATTTTCCCTCCATCTCGAATATTTCCACTTTCGTTTTTTTTTACCTATCTTTAAACAGATATCATTAGAAAAAATTTATTTTAAAATCCCTTAAAAATATAATATCCCGCCATCTGCGCGAAATACAGTACCAAATTCATTGGATTAATATTAAAACATGTTTACGCTGAGTTTCGGAATTAAAATCTTGACACGCAGCGACATATTGGTGCAAAAGAGAATAGTTGAATATCACTACAACTATGTCTAGCTACAGCAATCACTACATTTTCGACGATTCGCAAAACAGAACGGTATGCTGATGAAATATTTCGCATGGTAAATTCAATTCAATTCATTTATTTGTCTATATCAATAACGGGGAATGCACGGTAAATCAGTTTCAGTATGTGAACAATAAAATATCTAATTAACTGCCTTTCTGTATGTCAGAACATTATTCTCAACACCCTTTAGGCTCATCTATTAGCAATGTAATTATTTATAAATCCTATGTTAAACATTGTCTTCTTCTGATGTATATTAATATACACGACATTTCGTGAGATGGCTTTACTCCCGTCTTCAGGTGACTGTCATATAAAGGCGCCAGTATTGATAACAAACTGAAGATTGGAGTAAGCCAACTTCCGAAACGTCGTGTACATCAAACATACCTCCGGAAATGAACAATATTCAAAATAGTATTTCTATAATGAGTCAATCGTTATCATAAAATCTTTGAAGACTCAAATACTTTTTAACACATCTTTAGTAAGAAACGCAGGGACAAGACGAAATATTAGATAAATAATTACACATGTATAACCAAACTGTCATGTTATTTAATTACCAAATACTTTTATTAAAGATTTTCAGATAAGAGCGATAGACACACTCGGTAGTACCGTATACGAATTACAGACCTCGGGCGAATCTGGATAATTAGCTCCTAGAAAAGTTACTGGTAACTAAGGTAACTTACTGGGTAAACAATGTAAGCCGAAGACGACTTCACCAAAACTAACTTTGCTTTCAGGATGAAATTGGGCAAAGTAAACCGTAAGGGAAAAGTCTAATTGTAAGCCTGAATCACTTTTCTTGCAACGCAACAAACTTGAACAAAGAGATGTAATCCGCTTATTGCAATACGAATTTCTGATTGGTGTGGCGAAAGACGGGGCCTAAGGAAAATATTATTAGCTGATGTTTAACAACGTACAAGAAGATGAAGATTTGTTATAGTTTTAGTTACAACTGACTAAAAGGTTTTAAAGTTTCTGATCCGTAATAACAAATTATTGAATGTACGTGATGCATTATAAGTTTCATAATTACTAAACTGTTAACAAGAACCTAAATACAGCCTATATTTCTGTTCGTAAACAGAATTACACTGATTTCTCTGATAACTTACTGTTAAGGTAGACATTAAAATTACCAACAAACAGAAACAAGGGTGGTTGAGTAACCAAAGTTATGCCATTAAAAGTAATATTTAAATTGATGAAGTATCAGTGTTTCAGCCAAGCAAAGTCCAAAGTCAACTTTCCATTCTTACATTCGCCAGCTAAACCGGCGTAAGCGACAAACCTAATGTGTTACCACTGAACGTAAACTTAACAGTTTAAATGTTACACGGAGTTTTCAGTGTAATGTATATGAGAGGGTTGTGACTCCGTGTAATCTTGTAGGTAAATCAAAAGTTTTTGGGGATCGTACTGCTTCTATCTTGAGGGTAGACTTCTTACCTAAACACGGAGGCGAAAAGTTCCTGGCAAAGTTGGTAACAAGATCATATGGCGTCATAACGCAGAAAATAAAATTCTTCTACAGTTTGCTGCCTGATCATAAACACACCCCACGCCTTGAAATATTAAAACGCTTTTGTGTCGTTCAATATTTAACTCACCAACCCATGGGAATATTTAACGAAATCATACACTAAATATGAACCACGCGGGGGGGGGGGGGGTAGTTGTGAACAGAAACGGATTCCTACAGAAATAAAAGTGTCACAAAACGCAAACTTGTATGTGTGTGTGCGTGCGTGTATACAGTAGATTCCGGTTAATTGGGACACATCGGGACTAGAACACTTAAGCGGCTACCCCAATTATGCGAAGTTCCACGTAAAGAGTTTGTTCTTTAAGATTTGTCCCAAAGAAATGGCTCCACCGATTAACCAATGGCCCAATTAACCGGAATCTACTATATATATATATTAAAATAGTGTCTCTTTGCTGTTGGCAAACACTCTAAAAAAAGGAACTGAATTGAATTATTAGAGACACTGTTAAAAGATTCCGAATCATATAATACGCAGTTGCTCCTGACACGAAAAGATCGAAGGGTGCAGTAAGCCCTTCAAACAATGCGGTGGGCTTCCCTAAAGAGAAACTTAAGCTATGAGAGACGCATTGTTTTTATTCACATTTCAGCTGATTTGTATCTGCTCTGTATTAAAAATGTACACAGAAAGTGTATTTTGGGAAAAGTTTATTTCCAACAGCATCGTCATGAACCGATACAATTCAGTACAGTCTTTCTTGAGAAGCTACTAGTAACCCAGATGTTCATAAAAATACCCCTTTACTACACGCTCTCCGTGGTAAACTATCTCGTCTTTTCAGACTTGTCGAGTAATATGTCGAGTCTTCCATAGACATTCAACTTCGCTGACCACAGTGTCAAATTACTTGTTTTAAACGTTTGGACATTCTTACCGTCCCCACATTTTATACCCTTTATTTCCGGCCTGACGATGGAGATTGTGATGATCTCCGAAACACAAGAAATACAAATTGACACGTTGCCGCTACCTAAACACAGATTTCATCCTTAGCATTTGACGACAGAAGAAGGTTAAAATATTCTGCAGTAAACGGAAATATAATCACACATTCAATCGTTCAGTCAGGCAACTTATATGATTTATTACAATTGTCCTTTCCAAAGAACAAATTTAAATTGTTAAGTAGCCGGAGTGTCTGGCTGGTAATAATTGCTCAATAATCAGTCAAGTCATTTATATCCACATAAACAGCCTACAAACACAGACAGTACCAAGTAACTCAAGGCCATTAATCGCCTGTTAAAAATGCTGTTAATAGTCCAATGGAATATAAACACATTATCCTGATTACTCACACTGACGATCTTGGTGGAGTGTGTCTGAAGCCTTTAACCTTTCGCACACTTCCGTGTACTGTTAGCTGTATTGACCGATCCAATCCTCTTAAAGCTGCGTAACAATTTCACACAAACCTGCAAGCGACATGAGACTTCCGTGAAAACTTTGTGAGCTGATTTACCTTGCAGTAAATACCGGTGGATGGAGCTTTAGTTATTCCCAAGAGTCGTGAGTAAATTTCAATTTGAGAAAGTCGAACAACAACCTCGAAACAAGTAACAATATTAATTAGTCCAGCAGTGTTAGCACTTTGGATGGTACGCATTTCTATATTACATTCGACTTCATACAAAAATACCCACGGCCAGTAACAACAATAAATTTAAAATCAGCAGAATATATCTGCATTATATATCATTTTTTCATGATATTATTGGAAGCACACTGCAGTATGTCAGTTTACGACAAATAACAATAATAATAACTACATATAAGTGCATGTAAATGCGACTAATCTTTGATACATAAAAATGCAAAGCCTGTGTGCAGCATAAACACTATTTTATGGGATATAATGCAAATACTGCAGCTTAACTGCGCTCGAAGGATTAACTTGGTAACGATGAGATGAAACCTTTATTGAGTTCAGCCTAAAGCGTGGGCCTGTCAATATTGTGACCGGGCGTGTTTCTGCTAGCAGCGATAGGACAGTCAGAAACACCCATTCAGAGAATGAAAACACTGCATCCCGTTTAGTGAACACTGAGGGCTGCTCTCCCAGGATCATAGTTGCAAATTCAGAGAGTTAAAAATAGTTTCGAAGCGTATCCATGTATTCGCAAACTGAACATAACATAGGCCACCCTCTTTTATTAGGTGTCCGTTATACAGGCTGATTCAAAAGTACTTGTGTACGCCCTAGATTTCGTACAAGATGCATGCGTCACGTGACCTTTACAACTACCTTCCTTCAACTAGCTATGGCATGTTTTAATCGTAGAATCACTACGATTAACATATTTCTCTTGTTACTAGTGCAAAGGGCTTTAGACTCATCCTGTATATGTCAAAAACACACTTCACTTTACAATAAAAAGTATATACACATACATATTTGCATTTATATTGTATTCGCGAGACGCCCATGTTTATTCAAATGAATTAAAAGGCATTCTATCAAATATTAATTTTTAATATCGTAGTGTGTTCTTTGTGTTATTCCATCAAAAATAGTTTCTCTATTACAACAAAACCAAGTAAATTAACTATTAGAGGCATCGATCTGAAACAACAAAATTATTAAATCCATGATTACTAACTAAAAGACATAAATCCTAGAAGCCATGGTGTTATTTGCCATGGCACAGAAATTGAACTATTACGTGTGCAACATTAATCCATTAATTTATGGTAACCCTGAGGGGGAAGGGGGGTATTTTTGGGGGCTGCACATTCTTACAGGAGAGCAGCCATTACATTAAACTCCAACATTAGACTAACCGTCAAAAGGATTTACACATCAAAAATACGCTATCCATACCAAGACTACTGCAGTGTTTATGGGACACTGAGCATTACCGTTTGCTGAATAATTCAGACGATACTTCCACGCCTTTCTCTCATCTTCATCGCCTCTTTTCATTCCCAGTTCGTGGCCGTGTCATTTTTCTCCACGCCAAGTATGAAAAGAAGCTCCACTGTCATGCTGTGACGTATTAATACCACTGGTGTTGATTGATGGCGGTAGGGCAAAAGCCTGCCCACAACTGATACTTTGTTACTGGATAAGGAAGGAACCGACCACAGAGCCGGTGAGTTGGTCTCAGCATACCCAGGGGTATTGCATGATACAGAGATTCTACGTAAATTATGGGTACATTTCAACATCGCCCGAAAGGGAAAACAGCGCGAACAGAATGCGAGTCTGTCATGTTCCTAGAATGCACCGTCTAATCTCTATCAGATACATAAGTAAGTCTTAATTCTCCTCACGCTAGAACATTGCCCCTTGATACTTCGGTTAACTGCAGGCGTTGGTGTTCGTGGATACGGTTCACCCCAGTATTTGATTCTGGTCCCGTTAATTAACAAACTTGAATTTTGGAGAGCCACATTTAACTAGCGTATACATTGAGTATCTGTGTTTTTGCATTATATTGGTTTCATTATCATTTACCTAATGATTATCATCTATCATTTTTACATCTATATATCTACTGTCTATTGCTTAGATTTAATAACTTCGAAGAATAAGGCGGCAGGTGAATAACAAATTGAATAGAACGTGAAAGAATTAATTAATGTGAATGCACTGTGATCTAGTAATTTTTTTTGAGAACGTTCCCATTGCAGAAAAGTGACTATTGAAATAGTTCCGTCCGTCTGTCCGCACGTACAAAACAAGTTAAGTACAGAGAAAACCGACTTCTATTATACATTTTGATAGAGTTATACGAAAATTATCACGGATCTCAATTTTCAATTTGTCATTTGGATCGTGAAATTTTCACCATTTCGCATAACAGTACAAATACGAGTATATAATCTCATCACAATAGCCCAAAAAAAACTTAAATTGTTTCAGGACAAAATCGTAACAATAACAAAAAGAAAGTAACGAGCTAGTTTAGAAGTCCTTTAAATTATATGTTTATTCTATTTATGTATTGATCTATTGCAATGCTACTTTCAAGCATGTATTCACAAGATACATAAATTTCCATTAATGATTAGTGAATCTTAGTACTGACTGATTTATTGTTTCTAGTTTCGACTTGTGTGTGTGTGTGTGTGTGTGTGTGTGTGTGTGACTGAATTACTTCCGCTGCCATTTGAGCGCACAGGCGTTCAGCATGTCGTATCACATTTTACTCAGCCGAATTTTACTCTTAAATTGTACATTGTATACTTTTACGATTATTTAATTATCTAAAAACACGTTGTTTACAATTAGTCTTTTATCATTTGTGTTGATGGGTCGAGTAATTATGTACTAAAAATGTGCTCCGCATTGTCTCCGTATTTTGGGACCAGATTAGTTTAATTTTTAATTTTGTAGTTTATATATATACGACGTACATCAACGCACTTACCCAGTCCTAGATAGTCTTCACCCGACCACAGACGCAAACACACCACAAAACACAACTCTGGTATGGATCTTATATTTCTATATTTTATAAATATTTTATAAATATTTTCTATTTTCCAAACTCTTTTTCATATAAATAATTAATAATTCGAATGTCAATTAATTGTTTCACAGACTACAGAACGACTGATCTAAAACATACAAAACACGACGAAGAACAAAAAGAAACAACCTACAAAAATGAAAACTACAAAACAAACAAATCAATGATAGTTGCATTAATAAATATACATTAGTTTTAAAGACGAAAATAGCCTGAAGATGATGCAGTTGCATTGAAACATGTTGTGAAATAAAATAATGAGCGCTAAAATTGTAACATCGTAATAGCGATGATAAGCGCCAAATTTTAAAGTTTAAATTTTATAACACCAATTTTAACAACTAAGTTTGTGTATAGACGGAAATAAATAAATATATTACTTCATTTTTAAATAGCTTTCTTCCTGCTTATAGTGCTCTAAATATAAGTTATGAAATCGCCTAACAATAGTCGCTCTTCAGGGCGAATAACCCGTATCAGCTTCACTTTGAACGCGAAGCGATAAAAACAATTTTGCAAATCCTTGAGCACTGTTGATGTTAGTAATGTCAACACACGTGACTCTCGACAGATGAGATTTCCTGCTGCTCCTGTAGTTGGGCAGCCATGCGCGTTCAAATAAAAGACGTATCTGGCTGGTCATTTCCTCTGGAGCACTCCGCCTGTCTCGAGCGAATTCTGTTTCTGATCTCTGTTACTACGATCAGCAGATGGCTTCTTAAAGTATATAAGACCAAAATCTCTCGTCACAGTAAATTCTGCATCTAAACTATGAAACGTTGGTTTGAAGCTGCAATTGCACAAAACAGAAAAAGGTTGTCATCAAAATTCAGGGATGTATGTGACTAAACAGTCATTGCATAGCTCCAAAAATTTTATGCGCAGCGGACAAAAGGTTATATTTGACGGGAAAACACACAGCAAAACCAAGTATTTATGTTATGTTTGTCTAATTTTGTAAACAGAAATATAATTTATCAACGCTTTGCTACAGGCCTATTTAAATCCATCAGCAACCACAATTAAAATTATTCTTACACAACAATTTTTGAATCGAATCTTCAATTATGAAATTTTCTCCATTCTCACCTTACACACTCTCTCTCTGTTATGCCCACATATTGTCCTGTGTGTCCAGTTTTCAAGCATAACAAGTCTTTTTCCTTTAAATGGATGAAAATTACATACTGAAGAGCTTCATAGTGTGAACTACTCATCGATGCTCATTACGATGATCGACTCAAAAACGATGAGATAAGTGAGACATGTAGCACGGATGTGAAAATGAGAAATGCAAATAAATACGAAGGAAAACAACTTTAAAGTAGACCTTTAGAGCTTCAATAAAACACAGCAGATGCTCTTGTTTTCAGATAAAATATTTCCAGAATTTATGTACATTCTGTATAAAGGCAGAAAGAATGAGACAGGCTGAATAAAAGTAAGGGAAAGTCTGAGTAAGACAGAGACAGAGATCAGGCAGAAAGTGGTTTAATTTAAAGCGCGGGATAAAAGAAAAGCCGATCCAAACCGTAACTCAAGGCAGTGAGATGCAAAATTCGTGTTGAAGCGAAATTGAGGTGCGAGATGGGAATCGTGGAGACATATCAAAAGCTAGGGCTGTTCTCTGTCGTGTGCAGTGTCGCTGTAATATATGGAACCGTGTGCAAGAAATAGCCGACTTTCATGTGGCACTACTCTGTACAGACTACTTGTTACTGGAGTTTGCAAGATATACATCCCTTTGCTCTATTTATCTTCAATTGAAGTAGTTTTACCATTTTAATTTCGTAAAATTTTACTTCCAGAACAGGTTATTACACCTGAAATTTATGTGCGTATGAACAAATCAATTTTATGGGTCACTCTTGCTGCATATTTTGTGTCTCAAAGCGACCATAAAGATTTATAAAATGTAATATAACGTTTATATGCTTTGGTTTTATATGATTTATTCTACTGCACGTAGACTGTATACAGAACTGATAAGCTTTTTAAATTTAAAGAATTTTAGAGATGTTTCCAGATAGGAATACAGCCCAGGCACGTAATTTTGTTTCGTGTTACTGCATTATGTGAATACGTGAAAGTAACTCTGGCCACGTGCGGGACAGGATTAGACAAGTTAATAACAACTGCTCTTAGATAAATAAGGTGCGAGGGTAGCCCTGTACCTTGCATCACCCAAGTCTGCTTGTTGACAAGATCATCAGATCACCACGTCACGGCAAACTCATTTCGGGCTCTGCTCTGTAGTTCAAGGGATAGACAGTAAAAGCGACAATTGAGCACACTGTTCAGCAAAGCTTACTGATACAATCGATAATCGATACGTAAGCCAGATGTAATAACAACCGAGTAACAAATCGACAGCAAACCGATGCCACTCACAGCAAAACATTTATTTTTTTACTGGAATCTGTCCTCAGTACGACAATTCCGAGATGGTAACAAAACAAAGATACGGTCCGAGAAGTCTTTGACCCGGCGTAGCGTCATAGTTGAAGTGTCTATCCGTCGGCTTCTCAAACAAACCAGGGTTAAATCCCGGGTGACGTTTGTGAAATTCAAGTGAAATTCGTGGTTGACCAAGTGGCACTGAAGTGGCTTTGCTCTTCTAATAATCATTCCACATTTGCTCCACACTCAAAGGCTTCATCACAGCCCCACGAGGTGTAATACAGCCCTGACCATGCAGCACATTATCATAACCTTGATCCTCAGGGGTTTCATCTCTGACCTCGCAGTTGACTGGACACAGAGTACAGGTGCCCTTATTTTAAGTGTTCTATCATTAATACGACATGATATAGAATAAATACGTGCCTGTTTCTCGTTTATTACACTAATTACGTTAGGGTAAAGTACAAAAAGGCAGGATAAATGTAGCTCAACTGGGCTGATGTGGCCATGTTTTTTCACACTATGATTAATCACGTGTAAGATTTGAGGTTTTCACAGCGGTGAGTATGAAGATTTCTGTCTTCTGGGTTGTTGCGCTGTGTAGTCTGGTCGATGTTAGCCAACGTTTCAGAGGTCATACTGCCTCCATCATCAGGGCGATGAGTATGAAGATTTCTGTCTTCTGGGTTGTTGCGCTGTGTAGTCTGGTCGATGTTTACCAACGTTTCAGAGGTCATACTGCCTCTGTCATCAGGGCGATGAGTATGAAGATTTCTGTCTTCTGGGTTGTTGCGCTGTGTAGTCTGGTCGATGTTAACCAACGTTTCAGAGATCATACTGCCTCCGTCATCAGGGCGATGAATATGAAGATTTCTGTCTTCTGGGTTGTTGCGCTGTGTAGTCTGGTAGATGTTAACCAACGTTTCAGAGGTCATACTGCCTCCGTCATCAGAGTATGAAGATTTCTGTCTTCTGGGTTGTTGCGCTGTGTAGTCTGGTAGATGTTAACCAACGTTTCAGAGGTCATACTGCCTCCGTCATCAGAGTATGAAGATTTCTGTCTTCTGGGTTGTTGCGCTGTGCAGACTGGTCGATGTTAACATCGCAAACAACCCAGAAGACAGAAATCTTCATTAATCACGTGCATCAAACGCGGCTCCAAGCAGATTATATCACAACCTGGTGTCTTACAAACACGTATGAGGAACGTTAACTATTACACTTTGGCATGCCGTGTCGTACAACTAATTCAGTTAAACAGAGTGCTTCCAGTAAGAAAATATTAGTTACAGCTCATGCACTGCAGAGGATTTGCACTGTAAATATTATTGAATATCAACAGCAAATAATACATTATTCATCTAACGTAAAATACGTTTGTCATTTAACAAATATACGTCATTTGCTGAGGTTGTGCTCCAATGAATGGATATGAATTACCGACTAGTCTGTTAGAAACACGATAATCCCGAAGAAGTAAATATGTCAAAACAAATAATCCCGAGTAGAATGGATTCATAATAAGTACGAGCTGTACCTAACATAATGGAATCTATAATTAATCTTGCGACGTGCAACTTGGTGCAAGTACATAAATAAACTGACAGGATTAATTAATATGTTATAGAATAGCAAATATTTTATAGAAAACAGTACATATTTACTTCAGATTTAAGTCATTACCTTAGAAGATTTCTGTCTTCTGGGTTGTTGCGTAGTCTGGTTGAAGTTTACCAACGTTTCAGAGGACCCTGATGACGGAGGCAGTATGACCTTTAAAACGTTGGTTAGCATCGACCAGACTACACAGCGCAACAACCCAGAAGACAGAAATCTACATACTCATCGCCCTGATGATGGAGGCAGTATGACCTCTGAAACGTTGGTTAACGTCGACCAGACTACACAGCGCAAAAACCCAGAAGACAGAAATCTTCATACTCACCGCTGTGAAAACCTCAAATCTTACATTACCTTAGCTTACATACAAAACGCTTCTATTCACTTAACTCAATACCAGCCTGGGTCTCATTTCCTTCCGTCCCCTTGTTATGTCCACACACATTTCCTTCCTTCTCGCTTATCTCTTCATACGTCGATATCTAATTACCTGAGAGCGACGATTTGAGTGGCATTAGATTCCTCAAAGTGTGAAGAACTAATTCCGTGAAGCAGACTCTTTGAGAAGCTAACAGTAAGCTCAGCTAGTTATGGAATTCTTTGCATTTTATGGGAGCCGTAGGTACATTGCAGAGCCACAAGAGTACGTCATCGGTCTCCATCTTGAGCCAGATTCATCCAATCCACATCCCCAAACCCTATTCATCTAAGAGATACATTTTATCTACCAACCAAAACGTTGTACGCATCTTCCATGCGCTCTACATGCCCCGCCATCTCACCCTCTTTGATTCTATTACCCAAACAACGTTTTGGTGAAAAGTACATTTTGAGCTCTTCATTACTCATATATTTTCGTCATCTCGTCACTTAATTCCTCTCAGGTACAATATTCTCCTTAGTAAGGCAGACCTGGTTTCAGACCATTAAAAGAAAATAAGTAGAATAATAGTTGTGTACAATTTAATTCTTAAATTTGAAATTTGGACACAATTAAACTATTAAAAAGTGCTTTCACATTTTTGCCTCGTATAATGAAGATCACGGGTTCAAAACTGAGTCTGGAGACAGGCTACCTCACCGAGTATTATCGAGGGTCAATCGAATCCCTCCATGAAAACAATAATATTTATTCCTTCCAGATCCCTGAGTAAAACAAAAGTTTATTTATGGATATTCAGTTTAGCGTCGAATAGACGGAGATACGTTGAACAAAGTGGGTTACAGAATGTATCCAGTAAGTCTGACGACATTTTAATCTATGTGTTTAACTGGATAACAATATTTCCATTAATTTTAAACCCTGCGCCATGTGCATGTCTAAAGAACACAATCACTAAAACGCTACAATGCTAAGAGACAGCATTATGTAGTACAGGATGCTTAGCAGATGTGGTGTTTTGCTTGGTAACAATGCAACTGATCATGTTACCTTGTATGACAAGGAACAGGACGCAACTTTTTCATAAAATATAAATTTGTATTCCACTGCGTATCCAGCGTCATTAACTTTCTCTTCTAACTTTCCAAGTATTGAGATCCACTTTTTTCATTTCACAACAGTTTTCCATTACCATGATCCTTCATTAAAATGCGATGCAGTGTAAAGACTACCGGGTGTTTCAAAAGTCGCCTATGTGTTTCGTACACAAAGTACTAATGTAATTTCTATTAGAAGAACACAGCATGAAAAAAAACACAGTGGTAATATTACATGTACAAATTCATAAGCGTTAAATACATTTTTCAGCATTCAATATCCACAATAGTACATTGCAATACACCATTAATACCCCTTAATATTTTACACCCGTAATGCGCAATGATCAAACTACGCTTGTAACGGTGAGATTTTGAGGTTCTCAAGGTGGCGAGTATGAAGATGGCAGTTTACCTGTTCTGTTGTGCCGGAGTCTCCCCCCCCCCTCGGCCCGCCCAAGAAACTGCCTTTACTTACTTTAAAACGCGCGGATTATTCATTTCTACCACACTACATGGCGCAACATCCCAGAAAAAATTCAAATTACTTTCGCTATTAAATTTAAAGATATCTTCACTTCTCGGCACACAGTCGCAAAATTAGAGAATAAATAACATATTAATATTAACATGTGATAATATAGGCTAATTAATGAATCCAGAAAATTAAAATCTTAAAGACAGACAGCTAATTAGCCAACGCATGAAAAACATTTAGATTCGTAACAAATATGACTTTTTTGTTTAGGGGGCGGCGTCGTTTCACAATTATCGGGAGTCTGTGGTTTGCTAGCGGATTTCGTCGACATTTAGGTACACCGGTGTGCGAGACACCGAGAACCGAAATTTCCCGTCTATTTCACAGACCCTTTTTTGTCTGAACGTTAACCCAGACGTAGCAGGGCATATGTTTGCCCTCAAGTAATCGTCGTAGCTTTAACTGCACGACGTACAGACCAACTTAAGTTAGGTCACATTGAATATTAATATCGTCTATGAGGTTAAATTCATATAAAAATGGACACAACTAAATTACTATTCCCCTGATTCCGAGATATTGTCTTGTTTGGGAACAAGCCTACCTACAGACCGTTGTGAGGACCTGGAGGCATGAAACTTTACTCGACGTCTGTCGCCTCAAAGTCTCTGCCATCGTATGTTTTGCATTCGACATCAAAACAACTTTTTTCTCAGCTTCAAATTGGTACAAAAAGCATCATATGTTGTATGATAGCAGTAACATACCTTTAAAGTGTCAGTTACGTTTTTGTATAAAAACACATGGAAAATCAATTTTCATACTCTTCAACAGTTTTATTCCATTTGTTTAAACGCAGTTTATTTTATGATCATATAAACAGCATTAAACGTTTAAAAGTTGATCCTGTTTAAATTAATGTTCGCAAATACTTTAATTTCAAAACTCTCAAACTCTTGAACTAACAAGTAGAGACTCGAAAACACTGAAATTATTCCCTTCTAACCTACTTTGTAATGAACTTGGAACTGTGTTAAGCCTTGCCGCATAAAACAAAGAAATTAATAATTTCTAGAGTGGGAATTTGGGCTCTAGTTTTGGTAACTAAATGCTAATAATTAAAGAAGACCCTGTTAAGAGGAAACAAGACACGTATCTGTCCCAGATGTTGGAGGATCATGTTTAAGTAATATTTCGAAAAAAAGTTCTTTACATCGCTGTCAGCTCTGAGGTGTCCCTGGAGGATCCAACTGGCCTGGCTGTAAATGAAAGCCCTTGCTACAGAAATAGACCTCCTCGTGTGATGGTAACTGTTTTATAAAGGCTAATGGAGCGCTTACAGCCGCCAGCAAATGAGGAGCCACTGCTGAATAAGAAAAGGGCCATTACGTTTTCAAGGGACTGGAACAAATACCATTTCCTGACCACTCGCCTATACTGACCGCAGTTCGAGGTGGTTTCTGCAGTAACTCAGACACTCATAGTGAACAATTGGAAAGAAGTACTTTTTTTAAGCGCTCTGTAGAGACTATATATCGGCGAGTTGCGTATTTCTGCCCGCCCCAATTAAATTATGGAAAAGAATAATCGAACTTCTTTAAAACTACATATTAGCATCATGTCACAGGACGATTGCCATCAATTTCTCATCGCTGTCAACTGTGCCACGAAGCTAACGGCGGTCAAATTGAATACCTACGACAGATTCGCCAATTCACTAAGCGACAATAGTGACGTATGTAATGATTTGCTGTGTATACATATTTTTGGGACATTCTGTATGGGTAAATATACAGACACACACGTACGTGATACATGAACAAGCCACGCGCAATGAGTTAGCTTAAGATAAGGGAATTGGACGGACAAGTCTCTACCTTGTCTCTGATGATGGTTGCAGCAAGTATTTCTCTGCTCAACTAAAGTAATAGTAATAATAATTAGTAAAATATTAAAATTTCTGGATTTAATTGCGAAACATCAGTGAAATGCGGGAACAGTTTGGGAACCACTCTTCTGTAGGACTAGATATCCCGAAAGCCGTAAGCAGTCTTGTTAGAAATCTCGGCTGTGTGATTGCAAAGTTCGAACTGCAAACCTCATCTATCACTTCTCTTTGATTTATTTGCATATATCAGCTATCATCGCCATTTGCATAGCAATATTTCAGATGTCAGTTGCAGGGAAAGAACCATTTCACCTATCTGCTTCCGACGTGCAAAGCACAACTGTACAAAAGTCAGCTTGAATATCAACGATACAGAGTGTCCCAAAAAAAAGACGTATAAATGCATTCAACGAAAGAAATAAAACACATTTTGGTAAACTAGACCGTTACATACGTCAGTATTGTCACTTGGTGTATCAGAAAATCCAGTGCAGATGTTTAAAATGGCGACCGTTAGCTTCGTGGCGCAGTCGACAGCGACGAGAAAGTGACTGATACGAGGTGCGATCGGAAAGTTTCAAGACTGTGTCAATAGAGGGCGAACCGGATGTAGTACGAGCTTCTGCCGCTAGGGGGTGCGGCCTACATTCATAGTGAATCAGTGTGCCAGCCGGCATCATCGAATTAGCATTTGTTTCTTAGTTACGGGCGTTTTGGTAGTGCATTACACCGACCCTCCTGCGATTTCGGAATGGCGTGTGCATCAAATTTTGCCAAAGACTCGCCAAAACGGCTACGGAAACCTATGAAATGCTAAAGCAAGCATTTGGGGAGTCCGCAATGGGTCGTGCACAAACTTTTGTGTAGCATTCACGTTTTAAAAATAGCCGAACCTCTGTCGATGATGACGAGCGTTCTGGACGACCATCTTCGAGCACAACGCCCGAAAATGTTACGAAGATTCGGCAGGCCATGTAATGTATCTGCGCCATCCTCGTTGCATCTGAAGCCGTGTCCAAGTGTACGGGCTGATGAAATTGAGGGTGCAAGGGTATGGAACTTAACCATGATCACCCGTAATTAGCAAACTAAAGCTCGATGGGGCAATGACTGGCCCCAAAACTTTTTGTAGAGATTTTCCCTTCCCCTAGACTTCCCTTGCCACACTTCGAACTAATACCCAGGATTAGAACAGGACATGCCAGCCGATTCTCTCCGCTGTTATAATGGAACGGACCAGGGGTGACCAATCTCGCAACTTTAAGTATGTCATATTTATTTTACGGGATTAATGTTGCAATTATTCATCATAATTTCAATCCAATTGTAACAACGATGTAATTTGTTATGTTAAAATTGTCTTACTTCTGATTACTGTGGTCAAGATCTGTTAAATTGTTTAAAAAAAAACAATGCCGCTAATTCCATTTTGTTGAATTAAGAAATCCCCCAAAACAGTCCCGCACAGATTATGCAACTTCAGAATAGTTTCGCCCTTCCATATTAATAATTTAAAGCCCTGTGGGAACTACAGTTAAACTTCTACCTTGCAAAATCTTAACAAGGCCCTCGTACGTGCAGACATCCAGGACACTAAACTAAACTTTCTAGAAGACAGAAATGCAGAGAAACGAAAACAAAGAAAAGGCATTCTTAGGACTGTTTTCTAGGATACAAGACCGTGTTTCTGGTGGAATTTTACTGACGTTTCACAGGTGTTTGATTCCTCAGTCATCAAGGACAGCGTCTTATCCCATTTACCTCGGCGGCTTGTAAAGACTGACGCCTAAATGAAGGAAGGTTATAATGACACGCTCTGCTCATTAATGCTGTTAAATGTAAGATTCTCAACTTATCAGCAGAAACATCAGTGTTATACGGCGTTGCCAATTAGAATAGTTTACTCTTTATTCAAGGGCTAACGGAATAACGAAATGCTAACCATTTCTTGTGAGAAAAACCAGTTTGTTACTCTTTGTCACTAGCCACGTTTCGATTCGTCCTCACCGTGTGCCAATCGAATTACGACAACATTCCCATTTGCGTGGACATCCCTGACCATGACCTCGGTAATCCCAGATCTTTATGAGGATAGAGGGTCAGCACAGATTATAACACAATTACGTTCAATTTCCAACAAGTGTGTATAGATATATTCTCATTATATTCCATGTAAGAGGTTCTTATGAAAGATTGAACAAACTCCAAGGTATATCCGAAATTGCTCTCCACTTGAGCTTACAAGCTATTGATGTTCTGATTTTAAAAAATCTCTGATGCTAAAACCATTTCACAATTCAATAAGTACATAAAACACGAAATGGGTAAGCACAAAAGTTGTAGGTAAAGTTTCACATATTTTAGAAAGTAGGATTTGAGGTCCTCATGGCGGTGAGTACGAAGATGTCTGTCTTCTGGGTCGTAGCGCCGTGTGTTCTGGTAGAATTTCATTAACAATGAATGTCTGAAACGTCTACTCTTATGACCTCACAAACCACACAAGCAATTATCCGTTCTTATCAAACCAAATTATTCATCACAGCTCGTCGTTTGACCCTGGTCAGAAAATCGATATCCGAACCCTGAACCCGCCGAATACAAATCGGAAATGCTAACCACCCAACAGGGACACTTTACAGATAAAGAAATAAGACGCTTCGTTTTGTAATTATTTCCATTCCATCTTATCATCTTGCCCTATTTTTTTCTCATAACTAATTTTTGAAATGTCTCAAAATATATTATTCCCTCAAACTATGCGGCAGTCTTACCAACACCAAACAACATGACGCCACATAAAAACAAATTATTTTCTAGAATTTAGTAGCATTTTATTTATGAAAATTAAATTGTCAACAACAACCCAAGTCTCTGCCAATCGGAATAAATAATTACCAAGTCTACATTCAATTACTAGTAATACACTTCAAGTTATATTACATTAACTTTGTCGTAAATTTGAATGCGAAACGTGAAGCTCTTGAAGTTTCCATTATTTACTTAAACGATAAAATGAGTGTGAACGTGTCCAAAATGATAATGCAGTATGAAGCCAGAAAATATTATCCTTTCGTCTAGCATAGTTTTTTTAACGGCGTAATACGTTATTCGTAAAGGTTCTGGCAAATAATACTTGGTCCGTTTGCAATTTGTTTGAATGTCACTAATGATTACACCCGGAAAAATAAACAAAAGCTGAATTGGAAACAATTTCAATCAATGAGTTTTATACCCGAGTAATTCTGAAGAACTTTGACAATAATGTGGAAAGCACCTCCCTGATTTTCTGCTAAATGCCACTGAATCATTATTTTATCCGAACAGTTTTATTGCCAAAACTTGGACTTGAAGCAAATGGTTACAAAAGCACGTCGTAAATTGTTGGGTAGCTTCTCTTCTACGAACAAAGTAAATTGATGAAAAAAACACGGCTGGGGGTAACTATATAGTAGTCTAGATATTAATGAAGAATTACTAGCAAAGTGAAGATGTTATATAAAAGGAAAACAAGATTCAAAAACTTCAGAAATATTTCAACCTAATTATTCCTAGGATACATTGCAGTTATGTCGAAACTTCTAAACAATTTAATTATTGACATTACTAAAGTAATTTAAGTTACAATAAAATTGTGCTACATTTTCATAATAGAAAATACAAGTATGAGTTATTTCACCAATATCGCCTAACTTAAATTACGATGGTAAAGTTGCGTCATATTGTGACATAATAAGTATATATTAAATCTTGTCCGTCTAATCACAATAATTCTTATCAAATATTAAAACATTACAATAATTAACATTTTAACATTTAAAATATTTAAAATATCTAAAATATTAAATGATGTTCTTTATCGAAATATTCGATTTACATTAGACCATCATTTTTCATGTTTCACGACATGTTTCAGTTCCTAAATATCGAATATTTAATAAGAATTATTGTGATTAGACGGACAAGATTTAATATATACTTAAATTACGATATTATTAAAGCCTATTACAGAACACTAAATGATCAGGCCGGTGTTCTAGTCAACAGATCCCGGTTCTATTCCATTCCTATGCCTCTACTAACAAGGTGATAAGAACGTAACAACATATCTGTCACTGTAATGATAATCAGTTCCCTGAAGATTGGATCAGTGTAAATTTCCAAAGTGTCCAAAATAATATTCGCAAAATGAATCAGCTGTTGCCATAGACCTTTTGCCCGATTGAAAGTATTTAGCTGGAGATATAACCAATTATAATACAACTATTCATAATTTTTCTGGTCACCATGAAGCATTGGTAACATCATTTACACATTTCGTACGACTTAACTGAACAACAATAATTTCAGGCTGCACTAAATCTGTCATGTAACAGGCAAAAAAAACTTGAACACAATGCCATATCGTCGTATAATTCATTACAATATTTCAAAACTTAAAACGACTTTTCATAAATAAACTAGTGAAACACGGTATCAAAAAACATCAGTTTACGTTAACGTCACGAACACGCATTACTTAAACTCTGTTAGTGTGCTGTGTTTGATATAAGTGGCAAACATTGCCATATAATTCAATTTATAAGCTTAAGCGAGTGAGAGACAGAAATTCGAAAATATAAAAAACATGGTCGAAACCTTTTCAAATGCATAAAAGTAGAAATATGATTTTTGCATAAATATATTATAACTGGTTTTTTAATCTTCAATATGCTCAGAACCTATATTAAATACCAAAAAATGTAAGAAAATATTAGAGGAATGGAGACTCCTAGTAAACCTCCTGCCTTTACAGCACAGTTTCGTGACTGAATCAAATTTATTCTGATTATGTTCTCCGCCTCAAATGCTGTGTCGTACTTCACATTTAATACCAAGTTTCGTGCATCCTGCGGAATAATAAATGCCTCAACGGTCACTTTGTGTTATAATGAGTCTTGAAATTCGACTTTCGTTCGCTTTGCCTAGAGACTGAGAATACGAACTTCATTATTATTTATAAACCGTAACAGACACGAGTCTATAATTTATTAAATTGAAGATTACGAAGATAACAAGACACACAGGAAAAATAACAGGTAGGGATAAACATAATCAACCTAAGAACAAGTAAAGATACATAAAGGAAAGAATGTCGCCTATATTTATTGACCTGTACGTTCATCTTCAGACATAAAACGTCTAAGTGAAATTTTAGGTTCTCACTGCGGAGAGTATGCAAATTAACTGTCTTCTAGGATGACTTTCTGAGTCACATGGTAGACGTTTACCAACTCTAAGATGTGTTCCTTGCCTCCATCATTATAGAGATAAATAAGCCGTGCGCGGTTCCTCCGAAACGTCGGTAAACTTCTACCAGACTACAACATTCCATAAAGCAGTGATCTTCACAAAAAAAGATTCTAAATTCATTATGTATGTACACGTACTCGATATTTAACAAACCCACGTATGTCCGTACACCCAAACCACCTCCAGATTTTTCTATCGGCGGAAGAGCGAATTCATAAAACGTCCTATGCTTCAACATTTCTTAATTGTGGACAATAAAACCCTGGACGGCATGCCATGACTTGGAGAATGGTCTACTATTTGCAAATCTGTTTTCCTTATCGTTATATTTCGCATTATATAAGAAACTAACAGTAGGCCCTTTATTAAACCAGTAGATAGGCTTTATAAAGCGAATAAATCTTCATATAAAGGTCTACCGATAGAGCACTCTGCAGTTATTACTGGCGTGCACGCTCGCTCACATACAAGTTGGTGCAAACGTCAGCTCACAATTGAAATAAGGACGAGTTTCCATGCCATTACAGTCAACTCTCGTTTCGTTCCTGGGAATGGTCGGAAAACGCACAACACTCTTCATTTTGAAGCTGAGGTAGCGCCAAAATTCTTTAATGAATAGCTCATCATGTAAATCGCATTGCCTGATAATCTTCTATAAGTTTCGACGTAGGTAATAAGATCTAATGAATCTTCGGCTTACAGACAAGACGGGTAATTTCTTGGCTTCACGAGGGACTATTAGTTCCTCGATAAAGAAAATCCGTTGTAATTAATACACAAACAATGAATGTCTTTCAAGTACATCAAATCATGTAAGACTTGAGGTTCTCACAGCGGTGAGTATGAAGATTTCTGTCTTCTGGGTTATTGCGCTATGTAGTCTGGTCGATGTTAACCAACGTTTCAGAGGTCATACTGCCTCCGTCATCAGGGCGATCGCCCTGATGACGGAGGCAGTATGGCCTCTGAAACGTTGGTAAACATCGACCAGACTACACAGCGCAACAACCCAGAAGACAGAAATCTTCATACTCTGATGACGGAGGCAGTATGGCCTCAGAAACGTTGGTAAACTTCAACCAGACTACACAACGCAACAACCCAGAAGACAGAAATCTTCACATCAAATCATTATCAGTAGCATTTACTGCGTCTGGACAAATCCTTGAGTATAATTTCGAAAGTGGTAGTTCCTCAGCTACATCAACACAAAGTTAAGACAACGGATACACTCTGAAGTAACTCGTGAATCTGTTGAAAGATGTTCAGCTGAAAGCGGTAGAGTGTTCGTCTCAAACTTTCCTCTGATCGTATTCTCTTGAGGTTCTCCTTATCAGTCTTTTGAACGCATTACCTATTTCACTGCTTCACAGGAAAGAAAGCTGAAAGAAGGATTAGGGGCATTCATCAACTTCAGAGGCAGAATTGCTGTTCCTATTCTTAGAGAATCTTGAACAGATACCAAGCTGCCCGTGAAAGAATAGGGACCTCATTCAATGACTTAGAAGCATCGTAATCGATTCGGTTAAGACAGATGCGTACCTTTCAGTTTTAACGAAGAAATTCAGATACAGAGACAATTAACAACTGGATTCCTAACTAAAATACTGCAATCATCACCCTCTGATCATGGAGACACCAGTCTCCTCTGTAACATCCATATCTACCACTCTACACTGTGCTTCGTCCCTAGAGACTGATCTCCGTTTGTTACTGTGTTCACAAGAGCCCGCCAGTGGTCCCTGTCGTAAACCTTTCCACTCGCTCATAATGCATAATTTAATATTTACGTTTATATTAATCTCTCATCTACGTCTAATATCCTGCAAGTGGTTTCCCGACTAATATTTTGTATGTATTTCTCATCTGACACTTGCTAGATTACTGACAAATTTCTTTCTTTTTTGTAGATTTAACACCATACAGATTTACAAAACCATACATTAGAGATCCCTTGTATTTTTGTCATCTCTAAAATTTTGCACATTCGCCGTTTTGGTACTGATAAAAAGATTTTGAAATGTGCTGATGTGGTGACCTCCAACTGTATTTCCTTATACCTACACTGGGTTTTATCGAGTCAACATTTTTCAAGTCCGTGTCTTATTCGGGGAACGAGGGCAGACAGCTGGGTAAGTGGATTGCGGAGAAAGAGGTCCATTCCTTGAATGAAAAGCAAAATACAGCAAGAGAAAAGTTAAAAAAAATAGAAGATTGTACAAAGCGATAAGCAGCAGTTAGAAGCAGTTGTGAATTGCCACGTGTTTGACCGTTAAATGAATTGTACTGACGGGAAGCCTACACTAGAACCAGGTCATCAGAGGAAGGGTTCAGCTATAGGTCAGCTGCGACCTGATTCACTAACTTAACTACGCCGAAACTACTTTCGAGTCCAATCAATTGCTGGACTAAAGCCCTTCCTACTTATTACCCCAGACACAGAGCTGCTTCTTAAGCTGATTCGTCGATTCTGCTCTCTGGCGTGACCCGTTTCGACTAGCAAACGTACCACAGTCAGCGAATGCACAAATCTAAGTGGCAATTCGTGTCTTAGGTCAAGGGATAAGCCGGTAGCAACGTCCATGAGAGTCTGCGAGTCACAGATTTCCTCTTTTTGACATATTTCGGCTACAGTAGTAATAAATAGTCTTCTAGATCGTATCACAAAAACAATTTAAAGTTCTGCACACAGAGCAGACATTATTCCATACACCAGCGAAGGAACAAAGACGAATTGCTATTAAATGTGTGTCTGTATTTCTGTCGACGACTGAATACACAATAATTGTTGTAATCAATCAAAGCGTTAAATGAAATGCCACTTTATATTGGAACATTATTAAAACACGAAGTCTATTGGCTGTAAAAAGCAAAACCCTCCTCCAAAACGGATTTGATTGTACACGTTCAAGTGTGAACAATTATGTACCGAACGCGGGAGATTCGCTTATACGCGGTCTGCCAAACACACTGTAGTAGCATACGAAAACTACCAATGTTTTTTTTTAAAAACATAAAGATTATATAGATTTTTCTTATGTATTTCTGTAACCAATTTGGTTTATTCTATTCGGCATATGTAACTGTCCTCCCGAGTCTTCATCTCGGGAAATGATTTTCGGTATTTTACTGTTTATGTTGTCGTCTTATGGCAGCATTGTAAAATCAAATCGTGAGCAAAGAAAAGTTGCAAGGGTGTGATACTAACCGAGAAAATAAAGATTCTAGATAAACTTCCGTTTACGCTTACATTTTTGAAGATACATTATTATATAACTTGCTCATATATCAGCATAATTACAATATATTTGTGATTTTTCGTTCAACGCGGATTTACAGAACGCGCAGCTTTCGACAAACGTACCCCTTCCATTAGACGAGGGTTATTATACCAAATTTTCAGAGAAACTGTCTGCATACTGAGGGATGACGTAAAATGATTAGGAAGTAGTTAATTCATGTAGGGTTATGAAGAGGATGAAGCAGGGGGGGATTGGTTCAGAACCAATGTCAGAAAATCAACGGCGTAATAAAGTGACATGAACTGTAAATTGTGTGATAGCAACAGTGCTTCAAAGAAAGTTTATATAGAATACTAAAATAACCCTTTAAACTAACACTATGTCTCTCCTGCTTTAAAAATTAATATTTTTTCTTTGTTTCTTATGATTCTCAGTGTAAACAGCTATTATATTCTTAAAAACCGTCAACCACATAATTTCTATATCGTGAAGTGTTGTGTTTTCTTTGCAAAATAGACTGGATTACTAAATACCATTATGTTATCTGCGGCTTTGAAGGGTTAATAGACATGAGATCGATCATGCCATTATAGATGACTATGATGGATGGAGTGATATTTTAAGACCTTGCAACCTTACTCTCGTGAATAATCATAGTCTATTCTGGCATCTGTATTCAAGTATGCAAGTCGTTATGGATAAATTCTATGTTTCGACCTTTCTGCTGCACGCTACAAAAACGTGATAGCTCTGACAAGCGAACTTCTTTTTCCCTGGAAGTTGCAACACCTTACATAGCACGTCTACAAAGCCGGAATTCAGTCTTCTGTTTTTATCTGCAGTCCGATGAAGTTAGTTGCACCAGTTAATGAGAGCTGCTACGGTCAGTAACTTCATTTACATTCTTGAGCAGTCTGTTCGCAACTGCTGTCATCAGCATCTAATTGTACATCGGTGCATCTCACTACACGCCATTCAGCGAAAACTTTTAGGAAACAATGTTCTCTCAACAACAGGAAGTCCGTCTGGAGAGACGTGTTAATGGGTGGCAATTAAACATGAATTACTGCCGACTTGCCGCCAAAATGTCCGTCTCTTAAGTGCAGTAAAAACACGAATAACATGAATAATAAAACGTACTAAGTTGTTTCACGCTGTTTCGGTTCTGACAATACGAACATTATTTCTCGCAACTTCTTCAAAGTACTAAGCGTCACAGCCGAGCGGTTGGCACACCTTATCTCTATCTCGGAGGTCTCAGGTTCAAATACAGGCCCGGTGGCCAGCTATCTTGGACGAAGTTTCCGTGGATTTCTTCAGTCCCGCCAGACAATGTCCGTTATGGTGACATAAGTTAGGTCACAGCCGATCCTTTCAAAACACTTTACGACGTTTTGTGCATTAATCGTCCTTTCTTGAATTGTGAGTAAATTGGAATCGAAGAATCACATCTCTGGTACTATAAAACATCATAACTGTGACTGACATGACAAATAATCAAATTTGAATTACTTAACACGACATTTCCCGTACGGCCAGTGATGCAATTGCACTATTTATGCTGTTCAGAATAACCCCGTGACTTTTAGCGACCGAAAATATTCTTATGATACCATACGATAGCACAGTACTGAAGGATAACTCATCTGCCTTACAAATATTCACATACAAACCTGTCATACTGAATATACTTTTATTAATATTTAAAATAAACTACTGAAAAAGGTCCGTTTAAATGTAACGTGTGATTTGTTTCGTTCCTACATTCCAAACTCCCGTTCATGGAGTCTTTCGCACTTATCTTTATCTTTTTTATACGTGCTTCTAAGTGCTGTCAAATAGTAGCAGCATAATGCAAAATAGAACATTCTTATTACCGGTACATTTAACGTTAATTTATTTTGAACTGAGATTTGAGGCTGTCATAGAGGAGAATACATACTTTTTGTTAAACCTGTGTGGACGTGGAAGTAAATATTAAGGATCCGAAGAAACATACTGCCTCCATCTTCAGACCTGATGATTTCTTTCGTTCTTTCTGTGATATACTGTAGTATCAACATGGCCTGATTCTACCAATAATCTTTCACCATTCGTCAACTGGAGCATTTAAATATCCTACTGGAAAATATACGCCGTGCGTGCGGCCTAATGTTATGATCTTCTGTAGAACACGTCTAAATCTGATGTATTCTTAAAGTCTCCTTCAATAAGACTTGAGTTCAGAGCTGCGTCTCTTCAAGAAACCAAGCTTCTGAAAATTGAAAATCTGTACCACCTAAAGATACCGAAATTACTTTTCGTCTCCCATTCCACTTTCTTTCATGTATCCTTCTTTCTTTTTCCTTCCGTCTCATTCATACTGCTCATGTCACATCGATTTTGCTATTGAAACGTCGTTTCTCCGTCCTCTTTTTTCCTTGTAGGCTGTCCTATAAGTACTCGTTTCTTGACGTGCTGGCTGGTATTCAAAATACCTCATCCTCCACCTCCCCTCACCGTAACACTGATACCCAAAACCACTTCGAAATTACCTCCTCCCTCTCCATTGTAAATATTACAGAAGTAATGGAATTTTTTCTTTGTTCATGTCTATAATAAGAAAAAAATAAATAGAACTCAGGAAAGTAATTTCGTAGTTTTAGTAAGTTACACTTCAAAATATTTTCCACAAATATCAGTAGGTTTAATAAATGTTTAAGAAGAAAATTGCATAAATACGAGGGTCGCTCATTAAGTAATGCCCCACATTTTTTTCCTCAGAATATATTTATTCAAGATGGCTGAAATTTAGTGACAATATAAATCAATGTTTCCCTTACACATACTATTTTTCCACATAGTCCCCATCAACTTGTACGGCTTTACGCCATCGTGGAACAAGTGCGTGCATGCCTTGCCGGTACCAGCTCTTGTCCTGTGAACGTAGCCATGTCCTCACTGCTTGAATCACGCTCTCGTCATCTTCAAATCTTGTTCCGCGGATAGCATCTTTGAGTGGCCCAAAGAGATGAAAGTCGGAGGGTGGATGGGGCAGCACCGTCCAACCCAATTTGGTGATTTCTTCCCGGGTTCTCGGACTTGTGTGAGGGCGTGCATTGTCGTGCAGGAGCAAAATTTCTGCTGGATGCTTGTGAGGCCGAGCTCGTCGGAAACGCTTCTTGAGGGTTTCAGGGTCCTGATGTACGCGTCTGAATTGATGGTCGCACCTCTTGGCATCACATCCACAAGAATGAACCCATCACTGTCCCAAAAGACAGTCATCATGACTTTTCCGGCGGAGGGAGTTGTCTTGAATTTCTTCTTTCTCGGTGATTGAGGGTGATGCCACTCCATTGACTGCCTTTTTGTCTCCGGCTCAAAGTGGTGTATCCAGGTTTCGTCACCTGTAATGATCCCTCAGCATCAAAACGCTTTCAACAATTCAGAAGAAATTGTTTTCCTTTGAATCCTGTGGTCTGCTGTGAGACTTCGTGGAACCCATCTTGCGCACACCTTCGAATATGCAAGAGCCCGGATAATTGCAATTACACTTCCATTGCTGACTGAAAGCTGTTGGGCCAATTGTCGAGTTGTGACGCGCCGATCCTCACGAATAATGGCATCCGCGCGGTTCAACATGTCTGGAGTGGTGGCTGTGGCAGGACGCCCAGAGCGCGGCAGATCATGGAGCTCGGTTTCTTCACTTCCTGAAGCTTTAACTCTCTTAGCCCAGCGACCAACGGTGCTCCTATCGACTGCACAGCTTCCATACACAGCACACAAACATTTATGAATGTTCACCACAGTTTCTTTTTCAGCAAAAAAGAATTCAATTACAGCTCGTTGCTTGTAACGAGAGTCGTTCACAGACGCCATTTTAACAGTTCACTACAGCTCCGCCATTGGTTGGAATCATTTGAAACTCCGTACACGAACGCGAGAAACATCAAATCTCAAGCATGTAAAAGTACACTTTTCTATCTTCATTATTGGCTGAGAAAAAAAATGTGGGGCATTATTTAATGAGCGACCCTCGTATATTTCGTGAAACGAGGTCAGGTGATCCCAGCAACGACAATTCACAGAATCATGTCAATACAGGCAAGAATGTACAGTATTACACACAAACAAACTTAAAAATGATTTTTATTATGGGATTATTTAGTGATGCTGTTACAGTTATTAAATTTATTCGGTTGTGATCACAGTATTAATGAACAATATCAGGATCGTCTCAATAATACGATCGCCTGAATTAACTTCAATTCTAATTGACTGACAAAACAGTTAATTATGTTTCTGTAAACTGAATTTCACTTAGAACGAGTAACATAAATTTGTATTTCAATCTACTGTCAGATTTATTGATTGGTCCAGAAATGGAATTACTACAAAGTTTATACCTGTAGGAATTTCTAGGTTTAGCTGCCAGATGTCACTCTTCCCTACAATACGAATTATTCATCTAGCGAGGCAATTCGAAAGTGAGAAACACGAATATAAAAAATGCTATTTCTAACCAATGAATGTGGACTTGTTGTACGAAAATACAAGAGGCCTTCCCAGCAAATGAAGAAAAAAGTATTAACCACCCAAACAAACATTTTGGTGTTGTTTGTGTAGTGAAGTAACGACCATTTCCATTCCATTCACCTATTAAGATCCATAAAATTCTAACCTAAATAATTGTATCCATAACCTCAGCTGAAATTATGGTACCATAATACTATAAAAATACGAACAAAAACAAACATATAAAATCTAATCCGTACTTAATCTTCCTCCAGATTTTACGAACTCGATAAATCGTGACGGTCTTCTCAGAGCTGTCGAATATCACGATCTCTGATCGGAAGTATAGCTCGATCTCTGCGAATATAATGACATTAGATTTGCTTACTTTTTTGCAGAACATTCTGTTCACAGCTACAACTCAGTTTGAAGTCAACAACAGATCTTCAGCCCAACAGAAACCAGTTAACTGCCTCAGTGTACAGAAATCAACATTAAAGGCAAAGAGTTTGGATCACTATTTTGTTCTGTCTTCAGAAATAATAAAGAACACTGACGAGGAGAACACCCAAATGTAAATTAATTAGTTTCCAGTTTTGGAGATTATTGCAAGAGAAATGAAAAGTTCGCAGTAAGTAACAGAATACATAAATAGATAGAAGAAACTTGAGGCGTCAGACTGAACCATACCGGAAGCCATTTGAAATCACATCAGATTTAAGAATGTCACGTCCGTTCAAATGATGATGATGATGATGTTTCCCGTATAAAATAACCGACGTTTCAGTGGCGCTGACTCGGTTATCAGAGACATATCAAATAACGTTCTACAAGCTTTAATGACATATTTGAAGTTACTACCACGATAATAGCAGACACCACGAAGTACCTCAGCAGTTGTACCACTTGGGACTCGAACCTCGTAACACCAGAATTAGTGTAAAACTTTCTGCCACTTTGTATCCAGCGCGATTTTTTTACTTGAATAATGATCAAAAGTGATGGACAAATAAGGAACGAACGATTTAAAACTATAGGCCTAATCTTCTGAAAGTGTCGTTGCAGAAAGTGTGTTTATACACCAAGTTTTACGACGAGCAAGGGGACAATAATATGGCGGTCATTCCGACAGGCGCTCTGAGCTCCTAGCACGGTAAACAGAGTAACACAGATACTCCTTTACTATAGCTATCAAACAGTAGAGATCTCATCTGACGGCTAAGAGTAGAGTTTGGATTGGCCATAGACCGCTAGGCTCATAAAAGTGTCGATACGGATACTGAAACGCGGTTACTTCACGGTGGACGTAAACTCAACCGACGTCTTTCAGGCTGTATTGTTTCCTCTTCGTCCGACGAATTTGTAACAGAGCACGCAGTATCTAGCCACGGCATACATGTAAATTGTCATCGAATTTACAGAGAACAAGGGCAGCCACAAATCATCGAGCATTAACTATTTGTAGCCCAGTGGTAAATATATGCACCACCTTCTTTAACATTCTCTCCATAATCAGGCTCTGGTGTTGCAGGCAGCAGTGACCTCTGATGGCAAACTTCTGCCAGACTACACGGCGCAACAACCCAGAACACAGTCATCTTTTATTAAAAATGGAGTCATGGACAGCTGACAGGTGGTGGTGCAACGCGTTGGGGATTTGGAAGTGTGAATAACAAGATTTAATATTAAAGAAACTTACAGAATTTTGAAACGACCTACAATAGAAATGATACCAGACCATCTTAACACTTGAAGCGGGTTAAGAAAAATAGCAGATGGAGAAATTTCTGCGGAATGGAGGTGCAAGTTATGGTACACAGGCAGCTAGTTAGGAAATGTTCCGCCTTCGTGATATGCGAATGTTCATTACCGTGTTCACAACAGTCCGCCACTGGGCTTTATCCTGACCCAAGATGAATCCGGTTCACATCCTATTACCTTAACACCATCGCATTTATGCCTCGATCTTTTACATAGTCTCTTCCTATCAGGACTTCCCAATACAATTTTCCATTTATTCCCCAATCATTACATAAATTCTCCATGTTCATCCACCACTTTATCAATTTCAAATTAAAATAATGGTCACGGCTACGATTGTGTATTTGTCTAAAAATTCCTACAATAAATTTCAAATACTAATTTGTAACATTACTATACTTTGAAGGCAATTTCGCAGATTCCAAGTCCTAAACAATTCTGGTTAAGATGGTTTGTAGTAACTACTTATATTTTTAATTGAAAGTACACTGAATAAGATATTTTAAATTCCAGTGAGCACTGAAAATTCATTTAAATTAATACTCATTATTAGTATTATTATTATTATCAAGTCCCGCACAAAAACATAAATGGCATTCGTATCTCCTGACACAGTCTCATAGAGCACGTGACGGTAATGACACAGGACGCTTGCACACATTTCAACTCGTACTTGCTTTTGTACCATTTCTTTCGGTTTTCCAACTATTTTTACACATCTCGACTGGAACGAACTTTAATTAAAAACGTAATATCTCATCCTGCGTACGAGACGCGTAATTCTGTTTATATCTCTGCTACTTCCAATTTCAAAATCATAGTCCCTAGAAGATAATCCATGTTGAAGCTTCAAAGTTTCATCGTAATATTTTTAATTATATCTGGAATATGATTTTAAAGTATCCTGAAAACTTTTTGTGAATACGAAGTGAACATTTCTTAATTTTCACGTAGTACTCAGTTTCAGAGTGCAAATATTCAAAGAGTCGCTTCATCGTGATGATTTTGCTTTGTTCTTTTTCGGTACACTTGTCGAATGAGGAAGAGAAGCTGAGGGGATTTTTGATCTCACATTTATTATTCTCATCGACGTAAAATGTAGCCTTCAAAATGATGTCTTATATAGAAATAAAATAAGTTATCAGAAAAACAATTACAGAACCGAATGGGCGAAAGTATTTAAATGTGTAGTGCTACAGACTCCCTGGGATTCTTATTGCGTCTGTACGAAACCAAAAGGGCTGATAGCCCATTGAGCAAGGACTAGCTGAAAACAATGATTTATTCATTGTATAAGATTAAATTTCAATGGCATTTACATAAATTATCCCAAAATATTATTTAATCGCATGTGCATTACAAAAAGCCAGTTTGATGCATATTTGCGTTATGCTTTCATGCTTGCCTTCTCTCGTAGACGAGAACACTGACCTCTTGGAAAACCTTCTGGCAAATGCTATAACACGTGCCATGGCTATTATACGATACAATGTTCTCAGTAATAAGGCTAGATGGTGGAATGTTTTCTCGTACAAGTTCTCAAAAACCAACTTATACAAAAGTTCTTTGTTCTACATATTGCGATACGTCCCAAATGCTACAACTCTTCATTTCATGTCAATGGGTTTTCCAAGTTTCTTAGGTTAAACAGCGATTATTTCCTTAAACAGCGTTAACCATTCAATATTTGTAATGGCAACAAGTTGTGTTTTCTTTGCGGTACGGACTGAAATATTAAACACTGTTTAGACGAGATTTAACATCAAAATTAAAGCAAAGACCCGAATCAACTCCCCCCCCCCTACCCTATTTCATACCCCATCCTGTCTCCTAAATCCCTTGTCCTCACTAAACTTATTCATACCAGAAGGACGAGCGGGCGCTGCCTGGGAACCTTCGTAGCCCACAACCAACTTTATACCCCTCCCCCATTTATAACAGTAGTGCCTATCGCTACTCCCCCCACTTTCTCTCTTCTCTCTCTCTCTTTTAACATCAAAGGGTTAAGAAAGAGATGTGTATCGAAATAAATGGTTTCAGCCAATTAATTTCGACATAGAAATTACATACTTTGACAAAGAAGTGTGGGTCAAAGTTATTGAGACGTTGAACTGGACACGAGTGCGTAAGAAAGTAATGAAATATAGGTACGAAAGGGATATATGAAAGGAAGAAAGAGTGTGAGGAATAAGGATAGCAGAAACATTACTTTCTGTTACATTTCAACAGACTACCATGCACCTCGTTACTTTTCGAAGCCTCAAGTGATGAGTAACTGATGAACTTGTTTGGAAGGAGTAGTTTTATGTTTTCAGAGTCATAAGTGTACCGCAATTTCCAAGTTTTGTTCGTCTGTTCTACCCAGTGCTGCAGCCTTGCAGAGAACAGGAGTACTAAAAACGAGACAACTTTTCACAAATCTAATGAGGCACGGAAGAAATTTATTTTCTCTCGAACTTCGTTAAACTTTGAGATCCAAGTAATCACATAAAGTGATTCTTACTTTACTGAACAACGAAGCTTCAAGAGCGGAGGGTAGAAGAAATACGGAACAGATGCAGAGCGCGAGAACGGCGTAACGTGTTGTCCTACGTCCTAAGGACATATAACATGCCATTTAAAGGACTGCTTTGGCAAACTAATAAATATAAACGCATTACAAATGCAATCCAAGATAGATTTCGCTGAACGCTGAATCGTACCAACTTTAAAATAAATCGAACGGACTAATAGCTCATTCTTTGCATAAATATTTCCCCTCAGAAAACACGTATCGCTTTTTATAGTATTAACTCAAACAGAGCTACGCGTATTAAAATGATCACTTACATCTTATAAGGTTTCTTGTTTCACGACGAAGAAAGTTGCAATCATTCAGCACTTACCTGAAACCAAAAAAGAGAAAACATTATAAAATAAAGCAGATTTATATTTATAAATAATTACAAGCTACACTAACCAAGTGACTCTCAAACCGTGTTCTACATAATCATTTAATTTAGCAACAATTTCACCGAGAAATTCGGTAACAATTTTCTGTAATGTCAAAACGCCAAGTACAAAGCAATTTTGTGCCAAAATTCAAAGTCTAAAATATGAGTCGGTCAAAAACGTTTAGGCCAATAATAAAATATTTCTGAACCAAGAGCTACAATGTTTTCTGAGTTTGGATAACTTTCAGCGAAAATCGTATGATATCAATACAATTTCCTATTTAACTGTGTAGTACAGGTCGTCGATTTTCTATGAATAATACAGGATCCCGTTGTTTTACATGGGTGTTAATCTAATAAAGAAACTATTTAAAGGCGCTAGAGAACACGATATTTAGAACCCTCGGATTTGAGAGAGGTGAAGTAGCAGGTGGATAGAGAAAAGTATATGATTAGAAACTTCGTAATTATTACTCTTTACAAAATATTATTAGGGTGAATAAAAAATGCGATGCGGAACATGAAATACTCCGCAAGGTAATATGATAAATGTGCACCAAATTAGAGAACCAATATATGCGGTTGAAGTAGATGAAAAACAAAGTAAAAATCAATCTTAAATAAATACTGCGAATGGGTTTTCACTCGATAATGTTGCTCGGGATATGGTCCAGTGGTAGACTCTGGCGAAGACGAAAATTACACATTAAAATCGTCCTTATTCTGACAATCTAATCATGAACAGCGTTTCTCAAGTACGAGTCAAATGAATATTAAATTCCGAACGGTCTTCCACCAGACGTAATACTGCAGTTACAATCACAACAAGTTTTAATTGTACTTATCCGTGATTTAAGACTGTTGGACGTATTACATCGAGAGAAGGTAAGAATTATAAGCACGTCATGATTAAAGTTTCGGGAATGATAAGTAGGTTAAATCTAATAAAATACAATTAACTATGTATCAGTAGATATTTCGACGTGGTTAACATCAAACCTGTAAAGGTTTCACGGTATTACACACTTTAAAAGTTGTAGGCTCATACAATAATTGTCTACACACACATGGTCTCAAATTGTCAGTGCATGATCACTTAGAACCTAAACAAATTGTTTTAATGTATCCGAACATTATCATTATAAAACGCAAAGCTGCATGCTATTCTAAATGTTTCACAGAAATTAAAATAAACATCTGCGCATGCTCTGATTAGTACTACAGTAGAAAAAATCATTCTCGTTTGAGAAGGATGGACATGTATCAAGGAAGCTCAAACCGTGGGGCAAAATGAATACCTGATTACGGCCCTGATACATAAACCAGCCCATAAAGATCTCAGGCAAATTCTGTGAACGTCAAATACATTGACGTCAGCATAATTCACAACAAACCAACATAGTCGTACTGAATAGCAGAGTTTGCAACGTCCCTATAGGCCAGCGAGTCTATCTGATTTTGAAGAGATGGAAACTATTTTACAAACTCATTTCGTGCAGAAACCTGTCACAGTAATGCTCCTTGTCTGTCCTAAATTCTCGCGACAATTCCTTCTCCTTGAAACAGGCACTAAAACACAGCACGATCGATCCACTTTCGCTGTATGCCCTGAAACCGCACGGCCGTGTAACATGACAGTTCTAAAACTTAATTTTAAATTGTTTCCGAAAAATAGGTACTATCTACGAAAAGATACCATCACTGTCAAAGATTTATTAATTTTAAAACGGGACACATCGTCTGAGTTACAGGATAAAGCAACTAATTTATCCCGTCAGACCAGTTCGTCCTATCAACACTCGTCCGGGCTACGGCACTTAAACACGCAGAGTATGACAGAAGGAATTAATTAACAACAGTATAGTCCAACACGCAGCAATTCTGAAGCGGGACAAGACTAAGAACCTCGTTACGCCACGCCAAATTCGCGTTGGTCAAACACCGGATGGTCCATCATTTAAGAGTCCATAAATTTATACCCATAATCATAAAAGAGCAATGATATCTGTGTTCTGGGATACTGCATAATGCAGACTGAGTCCCTTTATTTCAGGTGGTCTTCCCCCCCGGTCCCAAACTTCTTCAGCCAAGATTTTATCTTGTCCGACAGGTTCCCATAATCTCAAATCAATTCCTCGCTTACTCATCGTGATGCTGGAGGCAGCAAGGACCTCTGATACGTCGGAGAACTTCTACCAGACTACATGACGTAATATCCAAGAAGACAACCATTTTTATACTCTCCGCCGTGGAAACCTGAAATCTCACATGTGAAATTATACACGATTGAATCATAACAAGTGCCTACAGTTACCGGAGCTCTACTTGCAAAAGTGAGAAGTAAATACCTCGTGAATAGCAACGGGAGGTATTAAACAATTGTTTAATAATGCTATCACATGCACAAAATTACTCGCGATGTCTGTTCTCTTTAGTATAAATGGTTAAAATGCAAATTACTGAAGATGTAGTGGTCACGCATGAACTCCTAGGTAACAGCTACCAGACGTGTCTAGAACTCATCAACCGGCCGTGTTGACAAAGTAAATTAGAACGCCCACGCAGCGTCCGGCCACCGGCAGATTTCACGGGATTGGACGCCGCCTCCAACTCGGACGTAGAGACGGCATGTTTACTGTTGGAATGAGGCTTCTAATCCCAGGTGGTGAAGTGTTAAATGTATCTGGCACTGAATATGGAATTAGAAAACATTTAATTTTTACACGGCTTAGAAATGCTGCCACGTAGTTCAGTTGCAATAATATTCAGAAATCACACAACAGTTAAACCATCGGTCAGGACATATAGTTCCAGATATATTGGATTCTTCAAGTTCTCACGCAGAAGCTAAAGAAGGAACTGCGTTCAGAGATTCGAAAGCGTTATTTACAGTGATGGAATTTATATATAGCTCTGATTTTGTAATTAAAATGTCACAGTTATTTAGTAATCCAAATAATATTATGGTGGGCCTATTCAAGATCTTTCCTCACTTAAAATCCTTGAAAAAACATAATTCAATTCAAGTGACAATTATTTGTGTGCGTATATATATATATATATATATATATATATATATATATATAAATATAAACACTATTTATTTATTTGTGTCTAATTTAATGACGTTGTCAGTACCTCAGACTGTACACCGTTGAATGACTGTATGGTTAATAAATAATGAATTGAAGGGAAGTGACTGTGGCACTTCTCTGGACGGACTGAGGAAAACCACCAAAATCCTAAATAATATAGTAGGTCACGTCATATGATCGATGTATTTTATGATCCTAATATTCGCGAACATAATCAGAGTAAACGCAGATTACACAACTCAATCTGACAGCATGCAAGCTAAGGCCATTAGCTGTCCGGCGTGATGCATCTCACCCAGGCGCGCGCACCTTGTTTCTAGAGTCGTCGCTTCACAACATATGGAATTTACACTTTGCAGATGCTTAGCCCAAAGTGATGTAACGTGTACATCCTGCATTTGATACATGGTGCATGCAAATTACGCATTTATGCGAGCGTATTATCTCCAACCACGCATCCTAATTATGTTCTCAAAGTATGTGCAACTGCATATAACGACAGGATCTATTATAAAATTACAGCAGCAGTAATAAGTGCAAAACTTTCTCTTAGTGCTAGACAAGTATGAAGTGATGAAGTGTGAAGGCGAGGTCTCAAGTTGTCATCGATTATAAAGACAGCCATCTCCATGCTTGCCACCGTGAGACTGAAATCACACGTGGACCTTTTTTTCCTTGCCTTTCATCACAGGCACACAGCAAAGTCAAATTGAAGTACTGAAAAGTGTCATTTATTTCTGAAACTGGAATATTTCCTTACATAACTGTTGCGTGCAAATGCGTGTAATGCATCACTCGGGCTATTTGCTAAATGCGCTTTAAATATTCCAAGTTTTCGCTCTTAGATCACTTCGGTATTTACTCTGAATGACATCTTAAAATATTCATTTTCAAAAACTTCCTCTTATGGACACCAGTTCTTTCAGTTTTTCAATGACTCAATTCTGGAATTCTATCCAAACTCCTTTCCACTATATTGACTGGTGAATAATGTTTTCCTCAGTAACCTCTTCTCAACCGCCTTCGATATATGTATTTCTTTAAGGTAAGATATCGAATTTCGCGCCCATACTAAACGACAGGTAGTATTATTGTTTTGTATTATAATATTATTTAATATTTCAAATGTGTACAGGGCACTGTCAGTAAATATTCTGGAGAGGTAGAGCACACAGTGTCTCTCCGCCTGACATCAGAATTAATTTCCTTGTGTTCAGTGTTGCGAGAATTTCGTGTTTGGTTTCCTTATCAAGGTTTCAAGACTCGCCTGTCTCTTGAATAATTTCTAGTCAGTGAGCTAGACTTTGTGATGAAATTTGCATCGAGTTATGGTGTGATTTACGATGGATGGCTATAAGACAAATATATTAAAGTTATATAAGAAACTTTGTTTCAAGCTATAAGTCCCATATTCACAAGTGAGTGTAAATATATACATAGGGATGTTGGGTTAACTAGCGAGAACCTATTTAAATTATGATGGCAAGGCTATATTAATTTCAATCACTATGAGGTACTTTTGAGTCTCCAGAGGATATGAGATCACCACGTCTGGGCTAGGGCCGGTTTCCACCAGTTCTACAGAACCGGTATTCAAACATTAAAATTACCGCCTTGGGTAGTTGTTAAGACACGGTTCAGACGTTCGGCGACGGAAAACTCGGGTCAACGCTTAAAAGTTCGTCGGAGAACGAGAGATTATGTAAGACTTGAGGTTCTCACAGCGGTGAGTATGAAGATATCCGTCTTCCGGGTTGTTGCGCTGTGTAGTCTGGTCGATGTTAACCAACGTTTCAGAGGTCATGCTGCCTCCGTCATCAGGGCGATGAGTATGAAGATTTCTGTCTTCTGGGTTGTTGTGCTGTGTAGTCTGGTCGATGTTAACCAACGTTTCAGAGGTCATGCTGCCTCCGTCATCAGGGCGATGAGTATGAAGATTTCTGTCTTCTGGGTTGTTGCGCTGTGTAGTCTGGTCGATGTTTACAAAAGTTTCAGAGGTCATACTGCCTCCATCATCAGGGCGATGATTATGAAGATTTCTGTCTTCTGGGTTGTTGTGCTGTGTAGTCTGATCGATGTTAACCAACGTTTCAGAGGTCATACTGCCTCCGTCATCAGGGCCCTGATGACGGAGGCAGTATGACCTCTGAAACGTTGGTTAACATCGACCAGACTACACAGCGCAATAACCCAGAAGACGGATATCTTCAACGAGAGATTAATTTGAATTTATTGACAAGACAGAACAAAACATCAAGTTTTCCTTAATATTAGTTAATTTACTACATACAACAAGGGAAATGATCTAGATAGATTGTCTTGTAGATGATCTAGCTTCGTTATCTGTTTTTTTATATTCTTTAAAGTTTTACAATTATATTAGTGTTCCCTAGGTGGATTATTTGTTTTTATTTATATTTCTTCATTTTTTGCTCTGTGTTAATATTGTTTCTATTTTGGGTTTGCCTGTACTTGGCAGTTATATTTAATACTGTACATGTATAGCTCAGTCAGTATAGTGACTAGCTACGGGCTGGACGGCCGGGGTTCGATCCCCGACGGGGGCAGAGGATTTTTCCTCTAGCCTCTGCGTCCAGACCGGCTCTGGGGCCCACCCAGCCTCCTCTACAATGGGTACCGGGGTCCTTTCCCGGGGGTAAAGCCGGCCGGGGCGTGATGCTGACCACTCACCCCCATCTAGTGCCGAGGTCAAGGAAGAGAGGAGCTATACCTCCACTCACCCCAAACGCCTACATGGCGTATAGTGGGACAAACTTTACTTTACTTTACATGTATAATTTTAGTTAATCTGTTTGTGTATTATTTTTCATTATTATTTTATGTATTATCAGTGTTTGCCTGTTATTGGCTTCTTGCTGTTGGCAAACACGTAAATAAATTAATTGAATTGAATTGAATTAATTGAATTTAATTGAATTACCATTGCCTTTCTTTACCCTACTTAATTTAGTATGACCTTCGTATTACCCTAACTTACAAGACAATCTGACGGAATTAGTTGGTGCTTTTATATGACCGCCTTTACCTTATCTGTACTGTATTACACTTCTTTAACAGATGTCATGGAGACACAGAAATAGCCTCTTTTTACCATGCACAAGTTCTGTCAGCAATAAGAAATACAAATATTTCTCCTTCTGCTTCATTTTGGTCGCAAACGGAAATGAAAACAAGGAAAACAAATGCCAGACGTGTTAACTTTACTGAGCAACCTCACGCCACCGCTTCTGTATATTTACATTCAAGCTGTTTAGAATTCCATAGCACAAGCGTCTTCAAGCGTCCCGTTTTACGTGTCTTCAAGTTTCTTAAACCCATCTTTCTGGCCAAGTTTTTATAAACCATGATCCGATCCTGTTTCCATCGGCTTTGTTGTGACAATACAGGTCAAATATTTATATGAACAGAAGAAATAAGACCTGAAATATGTACAAGGAATTATTGTTTCTTTGACTTCGAAGTATATTACTAGCTTCTTGTTTGTTTTATTTGTTATTTTTCCTTTAGACTTGGTCTGGAACACGAAGTTTATAATTCACGGGTCTTACACGACGCCCCTGAAAGACTCAAAGGTTGACTATGGAGCTTTATATAACTCAAACAGACATGATGTTTCGATTAGCAAGCAGTTCTGCTGGCACGTGTCTTATGTTGATATAATTTAACGCCGTTTTAAAACTCCTTAGTCAAATGTAAAATATTTTTTCGTTAACTGACAGTTTCAGAACAACGAGATAGAAGGTCGGCAATTCTGATTTATTTCCGGAAAATTTCGAGCCTGAATATCGGTCGAAGGCCAAATATTCAAACCCTATAATACATGATTTTACTTAGTCGCGGCAGACAAAAGAAGTGATATCACTTCAAATTATCTACGACCAGTTCTTCCCATATCATTTCGCAGAAGATTAATATCATCCAATGTTGAATTTAAAAGATTCTATGTACTTCTTAATGAGTAATTTAGCTAAGTGGTACCGAACCTGCACCACGTCTGGCGACGAGTGAGTTTAGTCACATACATTGAGACTAAAACCTTGATATAATCACTGTTTTCCGTAGTCCTTCTGAAAATTTCTGCAATCACAGAATACAATCACCTTATTAGGGCAAGATTCCTTCTCTGCCAGATTCTTCATCGCATTTACGATTCAGAAAAATCTCGACCTGCTTTAATCAAATCATAAGTTCTCACACAACAATCTGAATTTTGTAATTTTAAAATAAAAATTACGTATTAACCTTCCGGAGAGATGAGTACAAAAGTTTGATGAAAAGCCTAAATTTATGATACCACACTCAGAAATAAAAAATAAATTGCGAGGTACTGAATTGGATTCACTTGGTTCAGGATAGGGGCAGTTAGTGGGCTGTTGTGTGAACATTTCGATTCCACAAAAGGCAAGGAATTCCTTGACAAGCGCTGTGAACACTTATTTCTCAAGAAAAATTCTTCTCCATAGAATTCGTTATTCGCATACATCAGCAAGGCAATGCAATTAATAAAAAAACAATCGAAGAATGGATTTCGATCGAAAAGGACCTCTGACTGATATCACCATACTTGCATGCTGTCTACAGCCCAACAAAATCCGAGAATGATCTTATCACATTTTATTCAGAAAATATCTGTACTTCCAGAACTTAGAAGGATATACGGCTTCAACTTCATGTACTGAGGGTAAGTACAACTTCCTACACTCAAAGGGTGACTGTAGCTCTCCAGGCTAAAGATGTCTACACACCCATTGAATATTATCTTCCAGAGATCAAAGAACGTCTAATCCCTAAAGAAAGTAAAAGCATCCCTTTGAAACCCTTCCCTCATCCTACCTACTCCCAGGGATTTCCTCTCTAATTGAAAGATCATAACCGCTCCGCCACCTCTAAAAGAGACTTCTCTCTCCAATGAATGCTTATCTTAACAGACATGTGATCAGAAAAGTGATTTCTGCCCAGTTGATGTGACATTGAGCGTCGTCTTCCATGGCACGCATGAGTCAGCTTGGAAACGGATAACCCGACTTTAACTAAATTTAGTATTGGATGACTTCACAAAAAAAAAAATTGTAAAAGCACGTAGTTGTTCATTTTAAATCGGAATTTTTAGCCAATATTTAAATAGCATGATAAATACTTTTCCGGTTAATCTCAACGTAACATTTTCCACAACGTCACAGGCAGTTCAGTATCACGAGGGCCGTACCAGACAAATTCTGGAAGCTTCCACAAACAGAAACGAATAGTTAAAATCTAAAGAAGTGGAAATCGGCTAGACTAAATTTGAAATGAGTAGAAAAGCAGGAGACGCGCTCCTGTAGTAAATATCGTTTCAACAGGTAATTTTTCATTTCCTAAACTCGAAATCCTAGACGTCGCGGTATTTTTGAGTACTGTGAAAGTGAAAGTATTTTTCATTTGATGTAGTTTATTGATCCATTACCTCCATGTATGCATTAACAACAATGCCAAGCTAGAATCTAAGTTTAAAAACAAAAGAGAGTATTTATTTCAAAATTTTGCCAGTTTACATAGTGACTATTGACTATTTCTCGCATATATTCTATGTCACTATATTACGTTTAATGAAAAGTGACATACGGAACATATTCCAATCCATATCAAACGTATAACACGAATAAACACACGATTTAATATAATTTAAATTTACATAATCTCCTTATCTATCTAACAAATACATATTCGCGTGTGAACATTATTTAGAAATAAAACAAAAATACTTAAAGCCCAATTTTCATTTTGGAATAAATGAGTAATTTAACCACAAACAAAGCTCGGTTTTTTAAGCGGCTGTCCACAACTCACAAATGTCAATAACATATGGAACTTGCGTTGACACTTATATAGAATTTATTCTGACGCAACGTGTACGATACAATTCAACAAGACACTGCATCAGATATAATGCATGTTTCTTAACATAAACACTGTAAATTATGGCTGTTATATTCAACCTATACAGTTACTATCTCTAAATTATGACACATTGCCAATATGACGATGTGAGGACTCATTTACTCCTCTTGTTCAGTACTACGCACGTTGCCATTATATGAGCATCGTATCGGAGAACACGTTAATACGAGCATAACACATACTGGTCTCCCAAGTACTTACATGAAGACATCGATTTATTTATCCACTGTCGTATCATCAAATTCTTTCATATGTACAGCATAAAACCTCTTCAGTAAATCCAAAACGTTTTACATGCTTATCAGCATATACTGCACATTAGTAGAGTAATTAGAATAAACACAGTCTCCTAATGCGTCCCTTGTGGTGTCGCATAATTAATATTCTTGATGGTACATTGTGTTTTTGTGTGTATGTATAACTAACTAACTAACCCCATTTAGCAGCGACCTTCTGAAGAAGCTAATAGCACGCCCGGCCAGCCAAGAAATTCCCCCGCATGCATGCAACACGAAGTTTCATTACGAGTTCACAAGAGCCCGCCACCGGTTCCTATCAAGAGCCAGACGAATTCTGGTTATATGAATGCGGGACATCCGGAGTAAAAACATGGCATATACTCGCCTGATCGGAAGTACGACCTCACTTAAGAAATATAAATCTTGACCAAGTTACGTGCAGATTTGTGCCAAAGTCGTCGATGAGAAAGTGTAGTTTTCAAAAACACTCGAACCTTTGCCTATGATTAACGGAACAAAGGCAAACCCTACTTCGTTTAAACAGTCGACAGGTCAGCTTATTAGCCTTGCAATGAAGAGTTCCCGTGATCGATCCAAACATTAGCAATACATTAGAAAACAAAATAAAACAGTAATAAAATCTATCAGTTTGATAATATCCACTAGCTAGAAGACTGGAAGAGAGCGACATTCCAAAAACGTTGGGTGCATTAAATATTCATCAGACAATGCAGAACAACAAACATTAAAATATTTTTAAAAAAAAATCAACTTGTGTCGGGCGTTTGCCGCTTGTAAAGAGTTTCATCAGCATCGACTCCTGCAGCGTACACGTCTATTACTCAGTTTCCAAACAGCTTTTAATGTACACTTCACAACTGAACGTTCCCCGAATAAGAAATCACACAGAACTGCGTTTTAGAAGCTAAGGAAGTGGGAATGAACATAGAACGCGGAATAATACGGCAATGACAATTCCAGGGTCTCTTGAATTGCCACCTCACATTTACTTCCAACTCAATAAAATGGTCAATTGACTTTCTACACACACAGGTCTATGTGAATCTATTGGGTAATGTAAAAATGGGCATTGTGACTGGATATATAAGTTGTTCATATAGAAAAAGCTTCACACCTTTCAAAATCGAAAGGGGATAATGGCATTACATTATCCACAGCATTAAACTTTCTCATATTTTCGACAGTCTCAGAGTAAGACAGTTCTATGAGACTTTCGTCGAACGTTCATGAACCTGAGATTATTTTCAAGATTTAACATATTTTGTAGACATTTAAAACATTGCTTATGAACCGTTTTGATTTACTTATATCAACCGAGCTTACATCATTCTTTTTTATCCAGTTGAATAATGGAATAAAAGAAACTTTGTAATATAAATCCGTCACATTCCCATGACATTTCTTATAATTCAATTACTGTAGATATATGTATATGCCCTAGTTACAATTCACGTAATTAAATGAACGTAACCGAGGGAGCTGAAAGAAAAGATTCATGATAAACAAAAACGCACCAGACACAGAAACTAATTATGATAATGTTTGGGGGCATCATGTAAGGATCGCGAATTCACGTCGAAATTACGCTGTTCTTCCAACTGTTATTCAAAAACTATCCTAGAATATTAAAAATATTGTTATTATTATTATTATTATTAATTAATTTATTTATATTATTATTGTCGTATTTATAATTATGGTACATTTCAACTTATTATACATTAATTGTATCAATTATAAATTAGGTTACTTTTTTCATTTTCGTGTTCTTCTCATAACTAACTTGCCTCTTAGAATATTCACCGTCTGAATTCTACATATTGTCTGAATTAGTATTTTGCATTTTTTTATATTTGTTTCGACAGTTTATTCTCTCTGCCTCTTTTTTTCCTTACTCTGTAATTAGCATTTTATCTCTTAGCACAGCAAGTATATAAAGGAAGAATTGAATTATATTTTACAAAATCACAATTTTTAACTGACAGCAATAAGTTGATATTTCTGAATGTATAGAATAAGTGTCAATATCTCTTAAATAAAGGCATTTTTTATAAGAAAACAATTTGATTAAGACAGTTTTCATATCTTCTAAAACACCACGCCGAAATCAGTGTTTGAATGAAAATTTTTCCAACATTTTATTTCCGGTGTGATCACAAGATGTTGCCATTAATAAATTTGATATTTTGAAGTCCTAATATTGAACTAATACCCTTCATCCTATGAGTAGAAAACTGTATAAAAATGTTTTAATGCCTTAGTTCTGTCTTATTTTCAACGAATCATTATTCGAGTTATAACTTACTCGTACAGAATGTAAAAAGAAGCCCTGCTTCTAAAAATATTAACCCGATCACGTAGAAAATTCGAACATTGAAAAATATTCTTCAAGTACAGTGGAGGTCAGAAGACTGGCCGATTGCTTGCAAAGCTGTCAACGTGAGTGTAACTACGTTCCTTTAGGAAAACTTGAAGGTTTCTTAATAGCCATTTGAAGTAATTTCATAGTTATGTATATGGAAACGTTGATAGCTTGACATATGGATCGATACAAATTGAGGATAAAAGATCAAATGAAAATGCTTGACGTTTTCAAGTGCATGCCCGTTACAGTTTGTCAAGTTTCATAAAAACATATCCAAAGTGGTGTTTCGTCCTACAAGACAGAGGTCTTCTTCAGTGATACAAATTTTTGTCTGCAAAAGTAGCGAAGTAACATCCTCAAAATAGACAGCCATGACAGAATCTCACCTCTTCTTTAACTGTCAGAGGACGACACTGTGGCAGTTTACAAAGAAACAGCAGCTAAAACCAGCCAAAAAGACTTAAATTACGCCTTAAACGTCGTGTGAATAAAAGTCTTGGGCATGACAAAGGCGTGACAGCGATTCGGCAGATTTTATGGTGTGGTCGTTCGTAGCTTAACTGTTGCTACTGCTGATAAGCGTTAATTAAGAACTTTTTATAAGAACTCACAGTAGCTAAGAGTATTCTATGAATCGTCATGAAAGTGTATGCACACAGATACATTTTAATAACCGTAAACAATTAGACTCAAACATTGAAAAGAACAAATGACACGAACACAGCCAAAAGACATTTTAAGTAAGTCAATGCAATAAAGCTTCTAGACAATGGAATCAACAAAAAACAAAAGACAGAAACATGGCACACAATTCGAGTTATGAAAGGAATGTGTTTGCTATATCACGTTTCTATATCAACTGATAGAAATATATTATTATTATTATTAGTGTTCTGTCTGACGACAGGTCCATATGAACAGGTTCCTTCCATCCTTTTCTCGGACTGGGACCTGTTCATATACGTTCTTGGCAGATGATCCAGAAGTGGTTTGCCATTGCCTTCTTCTGTGTGTGAATGGAGTAATTGTTGGGATGCCACGGAGGAAAACTCCGTGTTGCCTAGACCACGGCCTTGCCCAACACAAGTTATAAATCTGAGCACCACCGGGAATTGAACCCGGGACCCCAGGATTACAAGGCTAGTGTTCTGACCACTAGACTAAATATAGTGAAGAAAAACTAATATATACTAAAACACGGAAATATTCTGATCAAAACACAGTCGGATGTGAAGGCGAGGAAAGAAACTCAGGTTTATATTTAGTTACTACACCAGAACTTGCTTAAAACAACAAAATAAACACGAAAAACCTGAGTCGAGACAGCCGGCCTCCGGGCCGAGATTCGAATCTTGGACTTACAGAATACGAAGCAGGAATACCTACTAGTATTCGACGCGATGTTCTGTAAGTAATAACGTCATGTGACCTTCTTATCGATAGTTCGCTTAACGTTAGTCATACCTTCACAGAACCGTTAAATGCAGGATTATTAAAAATTCAGTCCGTACCTCAAAGAAAATGCTACGAGTCACTATTTAAAAAAAATTCCTATTTAATTTATTTTACGTAAATACTCTCTACTTATTCTGAGAACTACGCGCAACCACTAAATACAAACTGTGGGCATAATAAATGTGGTTACAATGGACGCTAAAGCAGGTGCAACGTATAGTTACTGCTAATTAAATGGTTTTGACATCACGTGCGCCACCTGCAGCATTAGTTACGCTTACTTCAGTGTACAGTAGAGGGACACGTAGAAACAACTACAGAGATCGGTGGACCTTTCCAGTGACCTTTATCGAACATGGGCCAGATCAGAGGAGTCTATGTTCAGATCGATCAAACAAGCAAGGACTTTTTTTCGGTTTTACGTCACAACGTCGTCAATTTTAAATGCATCTGTGATGGACTTTACAACGAGATATACAAAGAATTTTCTCTCATCAATCCATTTGTAGTGATTCGCTGTCTCTCTTGGGAGTGGAAGAAACTAGGCTATATTGTTTCTGAACAAACATGCTCATTTGGAATATGTTTTATGTAGGTTAATCATGAAGACCTAAATGACTCATTTCTGCAACTTTTAGTTGCGAAATGTGCTTAAAACTACAACATTCATCCCAAGGGCTGAATTTTGTCCACCACAATAAAAAAAAAGACATTATAGTAGACAGTCGCTGAATGTTTTGCACACGCACTAAAATATTTGCATTTTCTTTTCAAGAAGACATTAAACAATGGATACAAATCCATTCTCGCATAGAAAAGTATTCACTGATTCGTTCAATTTTAAAAATGATACAAATTATTCTTCTTTCTGGGGGAGGAGGGGTGTTGTAACAAATGTAATGCAAATTTTAGACAGCGTGACCTGTTTCTCACGTGCTTCACTGTGTCTCTGAAACCTTTACACAAGCCAAATCGGATCGGAAATTAAAGACATCTACTACCAACAGAACTTGGTGTTATGCGTGCTATCGAAAAATGTGGCGCATTCCGTAACTGCTTCATAAAGTGAACTGAGAAGCCATAAGCAGTTACATCTCGTGCAGGCTCCAAATTTCCGATATGATATTGACATAATTTCCCTTCCAGTGCTTACTAAAACTTCGATTCAGGAATGTAAAACTGTTTAACATATTTTTATTGAATGCATAACAAAATAACTAACAGTAGAAACGAAATCTTTAAAATGTCCTCACTAAATTTTCATTGTGCGGAGTTTCATTACCTTCATTCTCTCTGAGTACTCACTGAGGTTAGCTCTTTCTAAGGAACTCAAAAGAGTACGTCCCGTCTTTTCACCTGGAGACAAAAACAAGTCCAGGTTTCATAAACGGTACATTCTATCCAGTATAACAGGAGACAGACGACGTCCAGAAATACATCGTTGTAACAGGTTAGTACATTAAACATGTTTTAAGAGAGTGGTAACAATAAATCACTGTGAGACAGAAGTTGGGAAATATTTACAATTATACTGTTACTGATACGTCACACACACGCGTAGAGACATTTGTTTAAAGACGCAGTTCAACAACACAGAATAGTTTATTTTTATTTTTGGAATTAAAGTTAGCTGCTTCTGGGCCATAAGGCTTCAGTTCATCCACCGAATGCACAGAAAATAATTTAAAATCAATATTCCTTTTTGCATGTAAAGTTTCGAAGGGATTTAAACTTCACACTTCTGTAAAATCCGATAATTAAATTTCATATCGCCTTGCTTGTCTGGAAAGGAACTCGATTAAAGGAAAGTTAGTTCTAAGCCTCGTTTTGTTAAATCTAATTTCATCGATCTGGAAAATGCCATTTATGTTACAACGAGCTAACCTCTCAACTTGCTTTATTCCTAAAAGAATGTCCAGACATGTGTACGAAGGAAGAGACGTCGATCCCGAAGAGAAAACTGCATTTGTCTTTGTCATTTCTACAACGAAATATCTAGACTATATGAAAAGTGTATGGATACACAAAACAGGTTGCATCCAGCGAAACAAATCATTATCTGGTTTTATAATTACACGTGTATTTGAAAGAAATTAGGCACGACCGCTTCCTTCCATATCCTTTTAGGTTTTCCGATTAAAATTCCATAAGCATTTATCTAACCCATGCGTGCTGTACGTCCCGCCCATATAATCCTCCTTGTTTTAATCTTTATAAGAACATTCTTGTAGACAGAGCAGACATGATTACTTTCACTAACAAGCCAGATTATCTGACAGCAGTTACGGATAATAACTGCACTGAGATTTTAACGATGGTAGAAGCTTTGATTGCTGTCCTCTGTTTTATGACAATGACATAGTCTTGTGGGTCGTTAACAGCGGTTTTAAGGGACGTAATGTCTCCATCTTCAGAATATAAATTAGGTAATCACCTCTTCCGAGGGGACCAAAATCTGAAAATGACAATCTTCTGCGATATTGCGACTTATCGACCTGAAGACTGACACCTAAAACGTCGTTAAATTTCTAGCAGACTACATGACGGATAATCCCAGAAGACTGACATCTTGAAAGTCGCCTTCATGAGGACCGGAAATCTTAAAACCTGAAAATTACTGCATTTCTACAAGTTTCAGCTTGATAGTTTGAATTTCCCTGTGCTATAATTTGTTCCAGTTTCCTGTTCGGGATAATAGACGATTCTTCCTATATGACAGACACTGTCTAATAAATGTTACGCCCCTTTCGTGACTGCGAACCACATACACTCAGAACGCACGTTTTTGCGTTACTTTATCTTATCCGCTTATGTAAAAATTCCATTTCCCCAACTTTCTTTATACAAGTAGGATTTGAGATGTTCGCGGCGGTGAGTTCGAAGATGGCTGTCCCCTGGGTTGAAGTGTCGTGTTGTCTGGTAGAAGTTTACCAACGATTCAGTGATTCTTTCTGCATCCATCATCAGGGCGAACATCGCTACACTACGCTACGACCTAGAAGACAGCCATCTTATTTCTGCAACCAGCTCCTTTGTTGCCAACTACAAGGTAAACAACATGAAACACAGGCTTATGTTCAATTTAGGAAATTAGACTAGAAAGGCAGACATGAGTAAATAAACCTCTAGAAAAAAAGTCTTATTATTATCATCTCTCGTCATCTGCTTCTCCCCTTTTTACTTCCTATTTTCCCTTAATTTCTATTCTATTCCTTTTATCCCTTACGTTATACGGCCTAATCTCTCCTCAACGTTGCAGAAGCCTCTCATGGGAACTGCGCTAATATGCGCCTATGCATTTTGCATGGCAAAAAGGAGCGCGGATATTCCAGCAAGCGCGGCTAGATGATGTCAAGCAAGCTTACAGCTTTAGCGGGCATGCTCCCGTGAGAGTTCTGACAGTGCTGCTGCTGCTGCCATAAAAAATCCGAATGGAAGCTGGGAAAGTATGCGAACTGATCTCCTTCACTACGGCAATGTCAAGCTGTCGGAATACAATTCAGCCACTGCCCACAAGATCGCTAGCTATGGCTTCTTCTTATAGTGATTCTGCGATTTCTGTACGAGATCTGTTTCCCTCATGCCTTTGTGCAGGCATTCTACATTACAAGCTGTTTCATTACATTTATCGGATTACAAGTGACCTTAAGGGAATTAATGACAGAGGGGGGAAATTTCGTAATGGAGCTTCGCAGATTATTTTACCGACCATCTTAAGAGGCAAGCGGTCTTGGTTCATTAGAGCTATTGCGTTTACAACGCGTAATTTGTATTGAGACTTGGCGCTGATATTCGAAGTAAAATGTTTATAGATAGGTTTATATATTAATTTATTTATGGTTCTTTTAAATACACTGTCAGTGCTTCATTCTATATAATTCATAATGAAAGAATAAATGAATTGTGGAATGACTGGAAAAGATAAGGAAAGAAGCAGAAATGGCCTAATTTACGGGACTACCCCGGAATTTGCCTATATTGACTCCGGTAAACCATGAGAAGCCTCAGTCAAGATTGAAAGCCGAGATCTGAAAACTGAACCTCCGGAATATGAATTACACCCAGTTTCTGGACGAATTACTGTATCACAGGACCAGTAAATGATCGACCCAATTTAGAGGAATTCGAAATGTTGTAGTCTGTTCAGAATGTAAGACGGTAGACAAGTTCAAAAGCCAGTAATATCAAGTGTAATTGGGTGCTATTGGAAACCTTTGAATGTCAGAATCATTACTGATGTGCTGATTGGCATTCGCGTTCAAAACAGTCATAAATATAAAGAAAAATTATATCGAATGCGTTCAAGATATATTTTCAGAGAAGGAAAATATTTCAGAAAATTTAGTTGTAATGTAACAAATGAAAAAAATACATAAAAATTTATTTTAATGTACAACCTGGCTTATGATATTATTACTTAGTAGGCCTATTTTAAAAAAACCTATATTTGCCGACTATTGCAATACGAGACGGAGAGAACAGCCTAACAGAAAAAACACACATTTAATTAAAATTTAGGAGGTCAGTTACGAAGTAAAAAGTTGCTCACATAAAATGGAGGAATCGGGGCTCGAACCCCAGGTCACATTCACAGCACGGACACTTGTTAAATCCCAGGAGTTTCTTATACTAAAAGTCCGAGGCTCAAATTCATGGACTGAGGCTCCTGACATATGTTGCGTAGTATATTTCCCTGCAGGAGTCCCAAGTGCGCTGTAAAAGTCGTCCGAACCACTCGATATCCAATCCGCCCCAATACTTTGCACGTAACTATTTTATCATGCAGCGTCTTCGTAAACGAATACGAAATGAAACATGTGAACTCAAAATAAAGGTGCGACAAATATATATATATATATAGCCACAGACTACATACTGTATCAAACATTTCATTTAATGCATACATAATACGAGGGTCGCTCATTAAGTAATGCCCCACATTTTTTTCCTCAGAATATATTTATTCAAGATGGCTGAAATTTAGTGACAATATAAATCAATGTTTCCTTTACACATACTATTTTTCCACATAGTCCCCATGAACTTGGACGGTTTTACGCCAGCGTGGAACAAGTGCATGCATGCCCTGCCGGTACCAGCTCTTGTCCTGTGCACGTAGCCATGTCCTCACTGCTTGAATAACGCTCTCGTCATCTTCAAACCTTGTTCCGCGGATAGCATCTTTAAGTGGCCCAAAGAGATGGAGTCGGAGGGTGGATGGGGCAGCACCGTTCAACCAAATTTGGTGATTTCTTTCCGGGTTCTCGGACTTGTGTAAGGGCGTGCATTGTCATGCAGGAGCAAAATTTCTGCTGGATGCTTGTGAGGCCGAACTCGTCGGAAACGCTTCTTGAGGGTTTCCAGGGTCATAATGTACGCGTCTGAATTGATGGTCGCACCTCTTGGCATCACATTCACAAGAATGACCCCATCACTGTCCCAAAAGACAGTCATCATGACTTTTTCGGCGGAGGGAGTTGACTTGAATTTCTTCTTTCTCGGTGATAGAGGATGATGCCACTCCATTGACTGCCTTTTTGTCTCCGGCTCAAAGTGGTGTATCCAGGTTTCGTCACCTGTAATGATCCGGGACAGAAAGATCTCTCCCTCAGCATCAAAACGCTCCAAAAATTCAGAAGAAATCATTTTCCTTTGAATCCTGTGGTCTGCTGTGAGACTTCGTGGAACCCATCTTGCGCACACCTTCGAATATGCAAGAGCCCGGATAATTGCAATTACACTTCCATTACTGACTGAAAGCTGTTGGGCCAATTGTCGAGTTGTGATGCGCCGATCCTCACGAATAATGGCATCCGCGCGGTTCAACATGTCTGGAGTGGTGGCTGTGGCAGGACGCCCAGAGCGCGGCAGATCACTGAGCTCGGTTTCTTCACTTCCTGAAGCTTTAACTCTCTTAGCCCAGCGACCAACGGTGCTCCTATCGACTGCACAGCTTCCATACACAGCACACAAACGTTTATGAATGTTCACCACAGTTTCTTTTTCAGCAAAAAAGAATTCAATTACAGCTCGTTGCTTGTAACGAGAGTCGTTCACAGACGCCATTTTAACAGTTCACTACAGCTCCGCTATCGGTTGGAATCATTTGAAACTCCGTACACGAACGCGGGAAACATCAAATCTCAAGCATGTAAAAGTGCACTTTTCTATCTTCATTATTGGCTGAGAAAAAAAATGTGGGGCATTACTTAATGAGCGACCCTCGTATATAAAAGGAAATACTTGAAATAAAATTTGCGTATATTAAAAAGTTGTATTATTTATATTGAGTACGCAACTTTTTAATTAATGAAAAGTCGATTTAAAAGAAACTGGTAAAATTTTCAAGATTAGATTTTAATGTTTGGAATGTCATGTAATTTATTTATTTGCTACATTACAAGCTAACTCGTCTTAATGTCACATGTCTCAATAAACACTACGTTTCTTTAAAATTTATAGCCTTAAAATTTTTAGAAAAATACCACCATTAAGAATTTTTGTTGGAATGTTCCTTCCACTTTTGTATCTGCACCATGGGCTGGATAATAAAATAACACCACGGTTCCTTGTAATTTGCCTGCATTTCTATTACACAGTATCGTCTTCTTAGTTACCATTGAAACGTAATTTGAATCCAGTGAAACGAATCAGTTTAATGACGTCCGAGTATGTAACAAAAACACTGGAGATAATACAGATTCTGCGAATGCCATTACAGATACACAATAGATTACGGAACAAAAGACATAGCAATTAATTTATGGCACAGAATTTAAACGCGTGAATAAAAATTGTTCTATACTCCAAAACAGGGCTAATGAATGTAATTTAAATATTTTATTCATTTCACTGGCCTCTTTCAAAACTGGTCTGCGGTGAATGGAAAACCAGAACAGGCAACTAAAATTAGCTAACTGTTCTGGTTCTAGTTTAACGGCTCCTATGTTAAGTGTCAGAATTAATTTAAATATGTACAGTAAAGAGGATATGTCAAATATATGTTTGGAGATTTTGTTTTTTTATTTGTAGTGTTCTGTCTGACGACAGGTCCATATATCATGAACAGGATCCTTCCAACCTCTTCAGGTTGTCAGGGACCTGCTCATACATATATACATTCTTGGCAGAGATGATCAGAAGTGGTTTGCCATTGCCTTCTTCTGTGTGTGAGTGGAGTAATTGTTGGGATGCCACGGAGAAACCGGGGAAGCCCCCGGAGGAAAACTCCGTGATGCCTAGACCACGGCCTTGCCCAACACAAGTTATAAATTTGAGCACCACCGGGAATTGAACCCGGGACCCCAGGCTTACTAGGCCAGCATAACATCGAAAAATTTATTGAAGTGACTATAAATAAGCGGAGTGATTTGAGGATGAGAGGCTTAAGTGCTCAGACACAAGAAACAAAAACAAATGACAGAAACGTCTTGTGTGGAAATAAGCATACTTAGAAACAGGTAAGTCAACAGCAACGCAACGACTGGTGACAAACTTTCGGGACATACGAAAGTGTTTTGTCTGTGACAAGCGCTCATCGAAAGACAAAACAGCTAAAATACAGGCAACAATTGGATACAGCTTCAAGAATTAAACATTTCCACTAGTTTCGTCATTCATGTGTAAGTAGTCAAGAGTTGCGTTTTAAATTAAACACCCTGTGAAAGAAAGAAACAACGCCTTTTTAATATTTTATGTAACTTAAAATTCTCATGTTACCATTATAAAAGTACATATTACCAGAACATCGCTTTATATTTTTGTTTAAAACAGAACTAATTTAAAAGATACGAGAGAATAACAAACTTCACTAATGTCGTACATTTTGTAATATAGGAGAATGTTTGTATAAAGCCAGATTAAAATGTAAAATAGGAATTACATAAGTTTGAATATGGAAGGATATGCTTATTTCGACAGAACAAAATGTGCTTATGAAGATAATAGCACTATTTCAGATAGTTACATTAGGCTGCGGTCCGCCCAACCAGGTGTCAAACGGACACAATTTCTGTACAGAAAATTCAACGCAATAAATAAATAAAATGGTAATACATGGATGTCAGGCTATGACAATGGACGCCCTTCTACCGTACACTAACAATTGCCACGGTGGACACATTATAAATGAATCGTGTGTACAGAGATTTGTAGACTGATAATATTCTTGGAAACTGTTAGAATAAATTCGATACATAGTCTCACACAGTAAAATGTAATCAGTTGGTCGCTAAAATAAATTAATATCTGTCTATTATTTGATGATTTAATTAAATTTGTAAGTCACTCCACATTACAGCAGATTTGACAATGCTTTCACCTGACACAAACATCACAGATTTTATTTTGTCTCGGGTTAAGTGAAGAACGAATTAGTCTTCAGCCAATATAAGAATTTTCGGATTCTTTACACGAAAGAAGACACGCGGTTGGAAGTGTTCGTCGTTATTTTTGCACAGAATTCGTGAAAAGATAACGAATGTCACTTCCATGTGTGCATAGCCACAAATGTGGAAAACGGTCAACTTTAAAGGTTAACTAAAGACTTATGTCTGTCTTCATGGACGAGTAACTATCATCCTGATGATGGAGGCAGTATGCGCTGCCGAAACGTCAGTCAATTTTTACCAGACCACGCGGCGCAACAGACAGATGACAGTTATCTTCAATAATTTCAAAACTTTCCCTTAAAATCTACCATGTTCCCTTCATTTGGGTTCTTCATCTTGCAAGCAGTTTGCTTCTTTGAGGATTCTGAAATTACTTTCGTATTGACTTTCCGTCCGTGTGTCATATATGTCCCGACCATCCGAAACGATACAATTGAATTACTTGTTGAGAAGTGGATACTTTTTAGCAATACCTAACCCACTTATCGCATTTCGATAAAATGCGGCATCAGAGTAACAAAGTTATATTAAACATTGTCAGACGAATTTAATTTTGCATGAAATCCGGATGCAGCTTCATCTTATATTTCAAAAATTGGTACAGGACAAGAAATATATATCATATTTATCTGAATACTTTCTCAGCGTATTTAGAGAAAAATACCAAAAGTGTCATCATGCATTTTTATAATACGAGAGCTTGAATAATCTAATCAGCAGTAGAATTACAACGGCGCGATGTTTATTAAATAACAACAAATAATCCTCTTATAACTAGACTTAAAAAATGGCGAGTGATAAAAGTGACAAAGCACAACCACTCTTATTTCACACATTCAGTCACATCTTCAGTGAGTCTGACACTAATTCCTGTTACACTTTCGACGTCACGTGGTTGTGAAAGTTCGAGTCATTATTAATAATATCGTTCATTCGTATTTCCTTTTGAGCTTATGTAGATAAAAATCAATTTTCTCGGGAAACAGACGTAAGCGCACATACTTTCACCTGTCAGAACCGTACTGGCGCACCCAAGCAAATGCTACGGTCTGTCAAGAACGATATTTCCACATGGAATTATGCACTCAGCAAATCTCTCCTCGGCCATTGTGTTTTAGTAGAATATTTTCAAGTAAAAGATGTAAATCAGATGATTTCAGATAGGACTTGATGTTGTGTATATTTTGATAATCACGAAAGAGTCAATAGAGCCCTCACAGTTTTGAAAACTACATTTTCCATACGCTGCATTCAAAAAAAAAATGTTGATAAAACGAGAGGCAAGCCCCAAGGAAGTTCTTTAAACACACAAATATTTTAATTTTTAAATCCCTTTAATTCCCCATCAGAAACGCTGTGTTCGTGTTGCATAAAAGTATAGATCGTAATGGATTGTTCAAATCACGCCTTAAGTTTGCATGCCCTTCATGTCACGTCTATTAATTTCACATGCAGTAGTTAATACATAATATTTAATTCACGCATTAATAGTTCTAAAGTAAGATACTGGACTAATAGTTGAATATCAACACTAATTCTCGTATTTCTTATTCAGTATTATAAAAGCTGAAATTCGGCCGCGCGAGAAATGAGTCAGAGCCCTTGACTGCGCGGTTGTACAAAGTACAGTGTCACAAGGGCAATTTACAATCTCTCCTCATAGGATACGCTGAGATGGAGCACGCACATAAACCAGACTATTGCTCTCATAGATCGTTTTAGTCTGGTTACCAGCTGAGGTTCCTTTATCAGGTTGAGATACAGAGCCAGCGGTGTTCCGAGAAACGTGTCTCTCCATCAAGGGGCCTCACCGCCAACGTAAGTTGCCTCTGTGTCTGGACTACATTTGTCTACTTCCTCAGAGACTGGCTCTATATTTCAACATCAGTTGTTTCTATACCTTTCCCGCAGGCCCTGCGAGGACTTCACAGTCAATTCACGGACAATCCAGGCACAGTTATTCTGGACAGACAACCGTGATTCTAACAGTGGTATGGACACTGTTACTTCTACCCCGATGATGGAAGCTAAACGTCCTTCCCTCTCACATTCTTGGATATTTGTTCTCCATCATTGCGGAATTCAGTTCATAATACGTCGTTAAATAAAGTAAACATGATCACGAACTGCAAATTTATTCATTCTACTGCAGTTGATACAACGTAATGAAATAATATACGAATGAAATAAAGCATACTCTGCACCTAAAGCTTTAAAAGGTTTTCACTCCTGCACGTTATAAGAGCCATTAGTGAACACGATCTCTGTGCTAAGTAATGTTACTGAGAGATGTTGCCATGCTTATTCAAATACACTAATGAGCTACCCTAATGACAAGTCAGAACTTCGGCTTTTGTTTATAATTCAGTCAATACCATAATCCTTTTGTCGTTGCTACGTGCCTCCAACTAAGCAGTGAGTGGAGATCAGAAGGGGCGGCGCTGATATTACATAGGTCAAGAGGTATATAGTAACGGGTGTTCAAAAACAATGTTATCTATGAAGATGGATAATGATGACAGCATCTTGTCAGATATGTAAACACAAAAATAGGAAGTAATGTTATGCGTGCCATACACCTTTTTATCTAACATTTCATAAATTAAGTCATCCTTCTTCACACATAATTCACGTGCGCTTTCAGAAGTACCGGACGGTAACATAATTGGAATTATAATTACTGCTGCATTAATAAAACTTCTAGAACTGATAAAACAACCTAAAATTTAAATGTTTGCTACACTGTGCACAGTGTCACACAAAGTTAATTAACTCGACGAAGTACCGTCCTCTTTGAGCAGGTCAGATAGTCAAAAATAAACCACCCAAAGCTTAATTGAGTCCAAAGGTCCATTACCGTCTTTCAAAAAACCTGTCGCTGGCCAGTGTCCTAGGTCACAGAAATCGCTTTCACATCGTAACAACGTTTTAAAAGCCTATACTTCACCAAACGACCTCGCCTTTTAAAAGTAAAACTCTGCTTGAAATTCTCATTTCCAACCTGGATGGTGTATGATCTGTCCATCTCATTTTCCTCGATATTATCAATCAAATAACATGAAGATTTCTGTCTTCTGGGTTGTTGCGCTGTGTAGTGTGGTAGATGTTTATCAACGTTTCAGAGGTCATAATCGCCCTGATGACGGAGGCAGTATGACCTCTGAAACGTTGGTTAATATCGACCAGACTACACAGTGCAACAACCCAGAAGACAGGAATCTTCATACTCTAATGACGGAGGCAGTATGACCTCTGAAACGTTGGTTAACATCGACCAGACTACACAGCGCAACAACCCAGAAGACAGAAATCTTCATACTCATCGCCCTGATGACGGAGGCAGTATGACCTCTGAAATGTTGGTAAACATCGACCAGACTACACGGAGCAACAACCCAGAAGACAGAAATCTTCATACTCATCGCCCTGATGACGGAGGCAGTATGACCTCTGAAATGTTGGTAAACATCGACCAGACTACACGGAGCAACAACCCAGAAGACGGAAATCTTCATACTCATCGCCCTGATGACGGAGGCAGTATGACCTCTGAAATGTTGGTAAACATCGACCAGACTACACGGAGCAACAACCCAGAAGACGGAAATCTTCATACTCATCGCCCTGATGACGGAGGCAGTATGACCTCTGAAATGTTGGTAAACATCGACCAGACTACACGGAGCAACAACCCAGAAGACGGAAATCTTCATACTCATCGCCGTGATGACGGAGGCAGTATGACCTCTGAAACGTTGGTAAACATCTACCACACTACATAGCGCAACAACCCAGAAGATAGAAATCTTCAATTTATAGTAGTTTACCATCAACGCAATAACCCCTGATGATGTCCTCAAAACGTCGAACTAGTTGAATTTCAGACTAAAAATTTTGTATCTACGTACAGGTCCACGCGGCTTTGCAACCCAGAAGACCAGCATCGATATAATAAAAATAAGTATTTTCACTTAAATAGCTGGCAATGTCACATATCATACCAAGTGATCTCGTTCGTTATAACAAAGACACAAATTCAGTTTTATAATCGGTTTGGTATCGCAGTTGCAAACCACGAGCTTTATCACTGAGCGGGTTAGTACTACGGGTTCCCAGCACACATCACAGAGACCTGATTCATCAGTGAAGCTTACAGAGTCCATGTTATACTCGACTGTAACTTCTTCGACTGTATAAATTTGATCCACAGTCTCTTTGACTGCGTGTCTGCACAATTCATTAGTAACTGGTCAGACACATGATCACTTCCAGGTAATTTCTCGGTGGACACTCGACAAGGGGTTATAAGCTGTCACTAATTACGCTAATGTACCACTGGATCCAGTCAGTGACTCCCTCTGCTTGAACGTTGCAGATAACTCGCACGTAACAAGAGTAGGCACATTATGTAAATTGCACAGCGCCCAAAATGTGTGGACCAGCGGTGCAAAAGTGACGTATTCTAAGGAAATGATAAAAATTAACGTTTCTACAAAAATACGAAGGCAGTATGTTCCTACAAAATATTTCTATACGGCCAACATACTACGCGACACAGTAATCCCGCGCTAAGAATGGAGGTAGTGTGCCCCTCCGAACACGGCGCAACAACGCAAGACCGAAGATCGAGGCATCATGGTCCTCCTTTATGGTGGAATACAAGCGCAAGAACCCAGAAGACCACTACCTTTTGTTCATTGACAAGTGTTACAGCTGTGGCGTATTATGTGTGGACTTACGGTTAGTAACTGGCCCATCTAATTATAATAACCTGGTATTTTCTGATTTACATGGGTAATTCTGTAAACGCGCTGGTAAAAACGACCGTAATGACGTGCCTATCTACCGAGCCATTCTCAGTGGACAATAATTTGTTCCTTTTTACTTTGCGGTGGAAATCCAATTTACCAAACTGAAAGGCATTCGTCAATTACGCAAACCACTGCCAACTATTTGTGAACGTATCCTCGTTGCATGCATAGAATATGTGTTAATGCATAAGCCTACTCTCAGAGCAATTATCAAGGGTCAGCTTGATAAATGCGCTCATTAAGCCACACGAGTGCAACGATGCAAATATGTGTACAATGAAAGATGTAGATCACGATGTCACTTATAGATCATACGTGAGACAACGTACTGGGTGCTTCAGAAGTAAGAATACCTTTAATTCGAAGCAAGCAACTGTAATTCCATTGCGTTGTTCAGGACGGATGAATGTACTTATTATAAAATATTTATCGCGCTTGTTAAGTATCTCTTCTCTTATATTACAATTAACGACGCGAATAAAAAAAAAGTAAACTGAAGTGAAATGTTTTTAAATGTCCTAAAATAAGGGCTTTTTTAAACGACCAATGAACTTTCAGGTTCCAGTAGAACGAATTTCAATATTTTGAGTCATAAACTTTGTTGGCTGTTAATTAGGCTTGGAACCCCTGTAATAAATGACTGGTTTAGTTTATACCCGTATTTAACAATACAAAAGTTGAGCCGAAACCTTATACAGAAAATCAACAAAATTAACAGAGCCTTTTATCAGTAACACTAAAAATTAAAACTCTGGTTGTTGAAAACAACTAGTCTTTTATCGGTTTCATAAATGCTTCCCAATCAACATATTGCAATCATTTCTCATCTTCTCATGCCCCGACAATCTTTTCTTTCTTAGTACGATTACCCTAATAATATGTATCGAAATGTGAAAATAAACTATGGAGCTCCTCCTTATACAATTTCCTCCAGCGTCCTGTTACTTCACACGGCTTAAGTCCAACTATTTCCCTCAGCATCATGTTAAAATACAGCCGATAGAAGTTCTTCACTTAGCGTGACAAACCAGGTTCCACACCCGTGCAAAAAGGATGGAAATTATCAATTTTTTTTAGACACGAACCATATACCACAGCCTGTTATTTTGGTAAATGTTACGGAATCAGACAGACATTATTTCAGACCTGAAATACGTTTATAAGCGAAACAATATTCTCGAATTTACATTAACGATTTGGAGACAGATTAACAATCAACTACTTTAGCAGCCCTCATATGATTACCAAACGCACTGCCGAAACGTACAGTTCCATACAATAAGCTTGAATTGTGGTGTGCTCGTGTGTTGGTGAAGGCTTCAAGCCGTTGGACCACTGGGACGAGCTGCAGTTCATAATGACAACAATGGTCCAGATGACGAGAGGCTCTGGACCCGGATTTGCGTCACTTCCGTCTCATAATTCACTGTCGTGTCTCCGGCTACATGACAGCGAGAACAATCCTCCCTCAAGCAAAAACGCGCATAAACACTATGATTATTAGCCGGTGTTTGAACCCTTATTTACTGAGCTTACAGTTTCCCTCGGCGGCGGATATGAAGATTACTATGTTCTGGGACGTTGCGCCTTGTAGTCTGGTAGAAGTTTGCCGACGTTTCAGAGGTCCTTACTGCCTCCAATATCAGGGCTCCCCTTACATTGTAACCTCACATAAGTGCGGCCAAATATTGTGGATAGTTTAAGAAGGCACAATATCTTAGTCATCGATTCTTTGCGGAATTACGTTTCACTTTTGTTTTATATGGAACTATTTACGAAGACCTGCAGAATAAGTACGAGGTGAAACAAACTAGTGGTAACCTGTTCTCTCCCAGTGTTATTTCGACAGGGGCCAAAAACAGTTTGTCTGCCAGAAACTCGGAAGCACATTGCTTTCACACGACTTACAAAATCTGACTTCTGGTCAAAGTAAGTAAACATAACCACAAATAAGACATAGCACCCGCAGACTGTGGCAGGGTATTCAGATAACTGAATCCTTAAAGCAAAGTCTTTCTGCAGAATACTCTGCCTTCTATAGATCACGAAGAATCATTATAAAAGTAACACGTTTTCTGAATTGTTTGTAGTATTTAGACGTAAAATATATAAAGGAAACATGTTAATTTCGATCCACTAAATAATTCCAAAATCTCATAATAACACGATTTCCAGTTTGAAGCCATTAATGTTTTGCATTGTCTGTAATCCCTATTTAGTGAATAGGTTAGGTCTTGAGAAACAAGTGCAGCTATACCAGTGACATTTCCATGGAGGCCGTCTCGTATGAGTGGTCAATGCGACATATTTGTCATTTTAAACATTTACGAATCGCCCACAATGGAGCATGTCATTACTACTGCTAAAACTGCCAAATTTATCGCGTATCGCGCAATAAATAAAATATATATCTGTAAATGTATGTTTGGCACCTGGATGAGCACGGTTGTCTCAGGGGGATTTCCTGACACAACACTAGTTTATTTTCATAAAAAATATCATACTGTACTGCACGTCGGTGGTAATAAATTACCTCCAATTTTCATACGCGTTTTTATTAAACAATAATTTTATAAATATGTTACTGGTAATTAGATTTGACTTAGTTTACCATCACAAACAATTTGTTATAGTGAATATAATTAGAAGTTTCAAGCTGGTTGTTTAACACGTTATTTAATGACGTAATTTCAAACTCAGACTGTATTACATTTAATTACGCTTGTCAGTTATGTGCGGACGATGAATGACGAGTGACACTGAATACAGTAAGTTACCATCATCTCATTAACGTCAAAACACTGAGAAAAACCAGGAAGTAATTGGTTAGGATACCCAATCGGAGGTCGGATTTTTAGTTAATTGCTGTGATTAATAAATGCAAGCTAAGTATAATATCTTAAAAAATCTTCCTACGCCATTCTTAATAATAATAATAATAATTTAAGGTTTATCGATAAATGCTTTATTGCATACTTCGTCAGTCTTCATAGTAACCCATTAAATAATCCTCTTAATTCGATGTAAAGCTTAATTACAAATGCAGTATGGTGCTCATAGTTTATAGTAAAGTAATCTGTCCGTGTTTACGGTAATTACAAAATGCGCTGGGGCATCGCGAACAAGTCTAATTGAAATTCAATGCAACTGTCAGCTTTGTCGCTTGTCTAGCGATTACCAAACACATCCATTTATTCTAATTGTAATGGCGCGCTAAATTATGAGACCGAGTTTTAGTGAGAGCTACGTTATAATCGTAGATGTAGATGTCAGTGAACTACCGGAAGTTTTAACACTTTCGGGTCATATGTTGCGTGATTGTCTAGTGAGATGTCAAAAAATGTAGAAAAAGTGCTTTCTGTCTCCATCGTCAGGGCGACGAGTAAGTACTCAAGGCGATCGCCATGATGACAGAGGCAGCAAAAACCTCCGAAACATTGGCAAACATCTACTACGCTACACGGTGCTACAATCCAAAATATAGCTGGCAATACTTTCAAATAAAATGGTTGTACTCAAGGGACATTTAAAATTATACCACCAATAACTTGTTTATCACATCTTACGTCTCCCTGTCTCGTTGAGAAATAAATTATAGTATGATAAATAAATCGGGCTTAATCTTGTGTTTTTAACCTGCGACAGACGGGCAGTAGCGATATGAATTTATTACAAGTTTTCTTGCGAATTACACACAAATGACAGAATAAATCGACGGACAGTCACACAAGGAAGCACAAAGTAAACACCATATTCAAGAGTCTGTGTATTCATTCGAAAATTGTAAACCTCGCTTTACGACTAAGCCCCATTTTAGGAACTGTACAGTTGTGGACAAAAATAATCAGGGGAAACGTTTAAAGTCCCTCGAACTCCACTATCAAAGTCTGTCACATTCTCCTTTTCATATCTTCTTATTCTTTACATTTCTCGACGAGAAACAGAGACTGATCTAATATAAACTTCTGCATCACATGTATTTTCTATTTCTTGATTCCCCATTCCACTGCTTCGTCCATTAACTTTTAGGTTCCGCTTTCGAAAATAGTAAACAATGATTTTTCACAGAAAATCGGTTCTGACAAGATAAATTTTAAACCAACGCCGCTCAGCGTGTAATGTGATACAATGCTTATTTAAATTTGTACTTTTATTATACCAGTCTATAAGCATTTTAGTGGCAAGTTTGTAGTTCCCCAATTGAATACATCGATCATGGACATTTTATACTGTCTTTAAATAAAAATTTAAAATGATACCTGTATGTAAACACGTATTATACGATGTTATCGTTGAAACTAACACCGAATGTCTTTTAAACCGTACATATTTCATTGCTTTTGTTTTTGAAATTTCTGAAAAAAATGCTGAGACGATTCGACTTTTTTCGAAACAATTTTTACTTTCAGTTTTCCGATGAACCACGCATGCTATCTCACAAAGAATACGCCACTGACTTTAACTACATACGCCGGTGTGTTTAAAATTCCTGCCTCCTCCATCCTCTGGTCCGAGTCGTGCTGACCTTATCCAGACAGTCTTTCCTGATACCCCTACATTACATGACTGCAGTCTTTTATCTTATATCGACCCCACGTACAATCATCTCGAATTCAGCCACGACCTTCATAATAACTGCATTACAACCCAGGGCATAAATTCTCGGCTTCTATCTTTGAAGCACGAATATTCAATACTGTGGCGTTGCAATCAGCTTTGTTAGGCTTATCTCGGCAATTCTACCAAACCATGCACGGCAAATTATAACTATAGCAGCTTTGCATACACAGGTATGGCGGAAACAATTTAGTAAAAGTTTTTAATGGAAAGTGTTGGGATTGTCTTCATAAATAGTAGATTTTGGCGCCTGAAGAGATATACGCAGAAACCGGCCTTTTTGACTAATTATATTATATGCTAGCTGTAATAGCAGATATTCGTTTAGGATTATCTTCAAACAAACTCTTACTTATGTACTTGTGTGCCGACACTGCATATATATATATATATATATATTCAATTGAATTAATTATATATATATAATTTATATATTTATGTATATAATTTTGTAAGCTTTATCCCAAAACCAATAGCACGTTTTTGGCTCTCATAACTAGTAACACATGTTTACGCGTAATTTATTAGCTCTGTGTGAAAAGTGTGTGCAATACAAGTTACTAAATGTAACTGTTGACTCAGACCGAGGTTTATGCTGTCTTCCTGGTATATCTGTTGAGGCTGTGGCTTAAGCCCTCTTAAGGAGACCATTTGTCTTCACTGGGATTTTGCAGTTTTCCCTTCCCCTCTTAAGGAAACCGTTCGAACTGCACCTGAAACAGCGTAGTCCCTGCTGCCAGCCAGTATTACCCTGTTCACAGCTTACAATGGTCCGTGGTTCCTAAAGCGAGTGGGAACATAAAATTTCATAAATTATAGAGAGGACATTCTCTGGATTTCACGTCTTCTGTCTGAAAGAAATGTAACTACAGTTATGTGCAGATCTTCAGTTCGACCCAAACACTTCGAGTCAGACACCGTCGATTCATTTTAGATTCTGTAATATAATCGAAATTCTTCATGAGCTTGGCACAGCACCACAAGCATCATAATAACAATTCGATGAGGCAGAGTGAGATGTGAGGTTCTCAAGGCGACGAGTGTGAAGACAGCTGTCTGGAATATTCCGCCGTCCGCCCTGGTGATGGAGGTAATACGCGTCTCTGAAACGTCGATCAACTTCAAGATTACAAGGCTCTATAACACGAAATGCTGTCGATGCAGGGACTTCGAAAGCAGAATTTACAGATATATCAGCGATTCTTCATGGATTACGTCAGATCCGAAGATCAGTTCTGAACTTGTTTCACTGTTGCACCAACACGACTCGTATGTTTAAACGATGCCGCTGTGCTTCGTTGCTTGTCTAGTACACAGAGGACATTGGATTTCCATTGGTGGAGGATTTCCCATTCAGATTTGTCAAAGCTCCATTTTCAAAGAGATGTATTGGAGAGTGCTTTATTGTCGAGCCTTTCCGACCTTCTCCCGCGGTTCTGCCCTTTGTCCTCCGCCGTGCAATTAAAGTTGTTTATTGGCCAAGCGCATAGCTTTTTCGAAGAGTGGGCTCCATTCGGTGCCTACTTGATAGCCACGCTAATATTAGTTAGAAATTAACTGCTCATTAACGGCGTAGATCATCGGCAAAGTTTGTTGTTCAACCCCCCCCCCCCCCTGACTCCTCCACAACGTCCTGCACACATACGGCCCCAACATAAAATCAAATTTCCATTTACATGGACCAAAAAAGTGACTGTTTAATGTGTGGGAGAGACATACGACAGAGCAGCGAAGATAATTCAACAGTAATACGAATCTCGTGGTTAGACTGGGTATTTAACGCGTAAACTCGCTAAGTCCAGAAATGTTTTAGGCAAAATTTATAAGACATAAAGATAATAAACATAAGACATATGCACATTTTCAAAAGTACGATAAACTGGTCCATGACATTTAACGATGGTCTTTAAATTTTTCAGCAATGTAGGATCGTAGGTAGACGCCAGCGTTTCGGAGAAACACACTGTCTCCATCTTAAAGGGCTGAGCGCAGGCAGGGCCTACTATTCTACTACACAGCTCGAAGAACCATAACATCATCATCATCGGTGTGAAAATCTGAAATAATAGTACATTTAATGTTAGAATGAAGAAAAGGAGAGAGTCAATCAAACAAACGCGATGGATGGGAATGTAGAAAGCATTTAATAGATGAGAAATACATATAAAATTACAGTCGCTGAACCGGAACAAAAGCGATCGCTTGTAAGACATAGGCGCAGATGGAAAAAAAAATCATTAAAAAAATTGATCTTGATAAAGTAAACTTGGTTTATCTGCCTTTTGAAAAAATGGTAATGTGCTTTTGGGTCCAGGCAGGGGAGTCTTCTTCTTGTAACTGAATTCTCTCGGAAATTTTAAGTAACCTTAGCTGAGGAGAGTGAAATATTTTTAATCACACATGCAAAGCCATAATGAATAATATTAATCTACAACACTCACCGGAATAATTTTGTCCTTCAGAAAAACTGTATAGCTCACTGAGGTAAAATGAAGCTGTTTAGATTAAAATTTATTCGCATTTATCATTTTAGCTCTTCAGTTAACGCACGTATTTACAGTCTGTGAATGGACGAGATTTTATTTAATTTTTCTGTCAGAACAACTACCTTTCTCAAAACAAATAGAAGTAACTTAGACCTTACTTAACAAGCAAGCATCTACAGAAAAAAACAACGTCTTTAACAGCAGAGCATATAATCTGAGCAAGTCTTCAGGATAACTAAAGACAGCACCTGGTACCGACATTGTAATTATGTTCTGATAATTAATACAATAATAATAAGGAGTTTTTAATTAAAAACGTGTAGATGTTTGTGAAAGCTGCAAGTAATAAATGCTAACGAACACGTGTAATAACAAGGTGTTTTCTAGAACTTACTCAAGTGTGCATTTCCGTTCATTTCCATACTGAATTCAGTATTCTAATTAATAATGCATTTACAGAACTCCGGACTACAATATGGTTCCAAGAAACCTCGCAGGCCTACTGACCCAAGCAATCACGAGGAATATTATAATTTTTGTCATTATTTCTGTTTACGTACAGAGTTGCAATTAAGTGAAGCACAGTAAAGTCTTTTTTGTTCTGTGCGCAAGAGAAGTGAGTTTGCTACTTTCAACCTTGTAATTACTCGAAGTGCCCTAATATAATTTACAGACTATTAGACAGAAATGATAAACGGAGTGTCGGAAATAAAAGGATGGATAACACTGAGTCCACTTCATATAAAACAGCCTATAGGTAACATTAAGATGTGTAATTTTAATTTCGGACGTTTCTCGTTATACTGGAAAACATACGAAATACAAGGTTAATAATAATATCTTGATCTTATGTAGTGATATATATATATAGTGTTATTACCTTAGAAATAATGGGTACGTATCGACTGTAAGTGCACATGGAATGCAATAAAAAGCATGTAGACAAGTAGGCTGCTCCATGTAATTCATAAACGTGTACCAAGTCATTTTCTACTAGTGAATCACTTACACTTGTTTTCTTAAAAACAGACTATTAGTTTATACTTACACAGGGCCTAGTATAAAGATTATTGTTTCTGTGCTGATGCTCCGTGAATCCTGGTAGAAACTGATTAACAGACTCAAGAATAATTAATTCGACTTGGCCACAGTCCACAAAACGCGACGTAAGTTACTAGTTTCGAGTTTCCAGTTGTTCCTTCCTCCCCACTCATTCTGACTACAGCATTGCGCTCCCTTACCTAACCTAACCTAACCTATACGCTTGTTGTTTGCCTTCGTTCAATGCGATACTCCCGTGAAGTTGTCGCTTCGTGTGTAAAGCTGATGTCATCAATCATTGCAATCTTTGAAGTCTGACTTTTTAAAGTTAATTACGGACTCTAGAAATAAGAACTTAGTTATAAACCAAATACGTGGGCTATTTAGAGTCCTATTATATACGATGAAAGGACAGTTCTAAATTGTTGGCAACTAAAACCTCTAACGGTACAGCCATGAAATTATTTTTTTAAAAAAAATAGTTTTGCGAATACAAATCCCCTCTGGTCAAGAGCAAGTCCACTGCTTCATTCTACTTCATGCCTTAGAGCAGCCAAGGATGTGCTCGTGAAGAACAGAGTTCTTCTGCGTTTGAATTAGCTTCTCTCTAAAAGTGCGGATGTATCGTAAATGACAAGAGGTTAATTTGCATAAAACTCTTCAAGCATGCAACACACAAAAAGGAAGAATTAAAAAAGTACTTGGATAATCAATAAACCTTTCAGTATTTTTCCCAGAGGAAACAAAATATGCATTGTGTAGAAAGGGATACAAAATTTTGTCCATATCATTGTATTTTCGTTCAGATATCAAGTTTGTCATGTACCGCTTTTTAAACCTGATAACAGATACGACTTCAACTGTATTATTTCCCATACGTTACTAATCGTTTACAAATAACTTTTTTAACAGTCAATAAACGAAAATATGGACACCTAGAAACATCGAGCTCAGTTTGTGAGAACATGAAATTATTAACGTCTCATTATTAAGCTGTTTTAGCTTCCAACATTCGAAAAGTATTATGCTGCAAAACCTAATTTTGCGTGATATAAATTAAGTACACTAACTGATATCCTAATCTACCATGAGCTAGGGTCTTCGGTACTGACGATGGAGGAATTAGGTCCTCCGAAACATTGGTGTCTTGGGACGACAGACTTTTATTTTACTGTTTTGTAGGACCAATCATTTTAATTGCACATCTATAACTTCACTACCTCGTGTGTTTCGATTCAATTACACGAAATACAGTAATAAATAAGATTCTTTGAACAAAAATGGATGCAGGTGAAACCCTCAGGTGTGTTACCTTTATTCACATACATTCCACAATATTTAACGGAGCTGAGTGCACTACAGAATTCGTCCTGCAAACCTGAAAGTAATAGCAAGGAAACTGCTGTGTTTATTATCAGATAGCAGGTGTTCACCTGGTTTAACTGAGGAAAACAACGAAAACCTCTGTATCCTGGTGAAGCTTACGAGATTCGAACTAGTCGCCTCCCGGATACAAGTCAGATGCGTTACAACTTGTGCCATCTTACTGTGTTAACCGCGTTTCACTTCTTACAATGACAGCCAATAAAAGCCGCACCTCTTCCATAAGACGGTTAGCACAACTAATATAAATCTGTCAATATTGAAACAGCACCCCCAAGCATTCGCGGTCCCTAATGTGGTTAATGCTTTTCGTATTAGATAATAAAACTGCTCGAAGTAAAATTCTAGACAGGAAAATAGGTTATTGCTTTATGGAGAACAAGAGATTAAGTTTTAACGTATCCGAGAGTCCATGCAGAATTTCTTGTTAAAGCATAATTACTTGGTTACAAAACTTTTCAATCTGGTAAGTACGAGAAGCAGTCATTACACGTGTGGCAAGTGACGAAGGATAAATCCTTATTGATCTTAATACTACTAGCATTTCTCTTCCTACAAATTTGATACGTTTTCACTCCAAGCTCACAAATCAAGTTACGTACTAAACGTCATCTAACGAAAATATCTGACGTAATGGCCACGAGAAACTGTTTATTAATTCTGATAACACTGCCTGAATAAATACTGAAAACGTCTGGAAAGAAATTTCACCATACGAATTGCCGTGTTGGAAACGTTGATAAATGAACTTGATATTTCGTCAAAACTTTCATCGCCATTTTCATAATACGTATAACCTTATCAAATGTAGATTTCATCCATCTTGTAAAGGCCGTACACAGTCAAATCAGCAATTGGCTCTTAGTCGGTTAATGCACAGCGTTCATTGCGGTAGAACTATATTTCCATACCAAGAATATGAAAGGAGTCCTGCATAAGACACATTAATAAGTTGTGTGGGACCCCACAACATACAAAGCTGAAGGCACTGAACATTCATCCTGCATGCATTTTCTGCTATTTATCATGCGTTTCAATTGACTTTTGCGGCAAACTGTACTGAACTGTACTGCGGGCTTGATGTATATTACTGAATTTCTAAATTTAATTAAACTAAATAATTCTGCTTTCGAGAAGAAATTATAACATGATTTTCCCTAGATGCTTTTTTCAACTATAATAAACAGCTTCTGCCTACAAACAATTCATTCGTGGGTTAGAGGGAATGAGAAAAACTATTACTACGTTTCTGTCAATAATGAAAGTAGGGTAATCCCTTATCGACCTCAGGGCCAACATTCGACTGTACAAGCAGAAACGAAAGGACATGAAGGTGTAATGGGAGTGGCAGGAGCGAGTCCCGTTAACTTCGGACGTGTTGTTTAAAATATTACTAGCGTTCGTACAGACAAATGGGGTTTGAGTCTGACAAATTTAGAATCAATAGTGGAGTGAAAGGTCGTGAGTTGTAGGTAAGGCATCAAAGGAGAAATGTAGGGCAACAGGAGTTGAAACCCGCAATTGTAGGGCAACGACGGTGATGGACGAGGGTGCGTCGCTGTCAGGGCGTCAATAATGACGCATTCTTTCAGTTACCCCATCGCCTGCTTCATGTGATTAAAAGTCTCTGTCCACAAACCACAAGCATCATGGACCCCCTATGTAAGTACGTTCAAACACACAAAAACACCAAGTGACTTGTTCAACCACAGTTTAACCAAAACCATTATTTACGTAGATTAATTGTGATAAACAAGAGGTAAACTGGTCCTACCAAACATGTTTACATACTAAAAAACCTTCTCATTTAGCCTTCCAACAGATAATTAGAATATTGTTTACAAAGAATTTTGAATTTTCTATAACTCCCTACAATGATTATGATTCATTTGCATTTTATTCATTCAATCTTATTATTTCAACCAGAAGGAAAGTTTCACACGACATCAAAATATTGCACAAAAGGAACAAAATGGCTATTGAATCCCGTTTAAAATGCAATAATTATCTACCCTCAAAACAGAAAATTAAAGTTGTAGGGATATGGCTGAACGAATACTAATTTCGTCTGTTTCCATTCTCAAATTTAAAAAAAATCAATATTTTTTCAGTCCTGTTTTATGAAATGTGAAAAGTTATTTTGCGCAAGGTAGGAAAATTACTTTTACATATCGTAAATTGATTAGCTGCACTGCTGCAAATAGAATTTTCGGAATCTAGTCTAATATTTTTGTCTTCCAGTTTTATTGTGGATATGAGTTAAACGTTCAGTCTGATGTTTATCGCTGTGATAAATTAGCTTCTATTGCTCATGTTAATTTGTTATCAAAAACTGAACTGCTCATAACATGACTGCACGCCACTGATACCTTTCAGCCTGCAGGTGACACGTCGCCCGCGAGGTACATGAACACTCCCACTTTAACGAAACTCAGGTAAATGTATATATCACTCTTATTATTCCCCATTCAAACGACATTATGCAGGATGTAGTGCGTAACTTTCAACAGAATGAATGCGGTTTTTAGGCAGTTATGATCTACCTACAAAATGTAATTCATTATTTATTCACCTTATTTTATGAAATGAACCAACGACCTGAAGTTCAGAGTAGTGCAATGCTATAAATTTTTCAATAAATCAGTAACATTTCTAGTTAATAAACTTGAGCAAGCTAACACGTTTTCAGTATTTTTATTTTTTCTTACTTCTCTACTCGGGGCAAAGATCAATGGTAAGTTGGCCTGTGAAGTCGCTGAAGTTTATGTCAGAAAACGGAAGACTTAAAAAGACCTTTTTATATCATTCGGCAGAAATCCTTCAGAGGAGAGTCAGCCCTTCGCAAGGTCTCCAACGATTGTGAGTCTTTCGTAAACATATTACGTAGTTTTGTAGTGTTTGTTATGTATTTTTTTAAAACTGTAATGTCTTCTTAAAATTTTAAATGTTTCCACGTTTACAATTAAACGTTCATACAAATACTGCACATGTGCTAAAAACTCAATATTTCTCGAAATACTATTATTTTCTGTAGAATCTTCATTAAATTAATTTATTTAAATAATAACGCAAGAAAATACATTTATTTCAAAAACTAATTTTCCTCTGATTCCTAGCTACGTGTTACTCAATACTTCCACCGACTTCGAACCCAAAACACGATCATAAAATGACCTACACTTGGTAATTACCTTTTAACAACACATAGACCTACAGAATAAGAAAGCAATCGCATGTTTTAAAACTGCGTTGTACTCGTACACAGGAAGCCAACTGATACTGTTGATAATTATTTAGCACTGGGTCATAATTTCTGAGCTTGTGACACAATGCACTTTGCAATAGAACGGCGGCTGGTAAGAGGAAGAATCAATAGGCACGCAAATATCACAGGGTTTTACTTTATCATCTGCAACAGCAATGTCGCCTGTGGCTGCATGCTAACCGGGCAGTGCGTTTTAATTACAGAGTATTTTATAAAGTGGATGCGATTTCAACTGAGTGGCCTTAGAGCACCGAACTGGCGATGTGTGTTTCCCCGCCATGTCGTCATGCAACCTGGCGTGTAGGTGTTAACCCGCGCTTTGTCCGCTGCCCACGCTCATAACCCCCCCCCCCCCAACTCCACCATCAAATTTCGCTATGACCATTACCTCGCTATTTTATTTTTGTTTTCTGCGGTTTAATATATCGGCAACTGAACTGAGTGCTTGGCATTACTGCTGTGTTTTGTGGAGTACTGAGTCCATATTTAGTAACCAAATGAAACACTGGTGGTCTTTGCACGGTTGCAAAACTTTGCCAGTAACTGATTATTATAAACATGCCGCTAATTACTGGGTAGCACTGGGTAGAAATTCCTCCATTAGATTATTGACTCAGGTAACAAAAAATTCTCTCTACAACATTTGTGAATTCAAATCTGTTACCGGCATTTTGTTCTAAATTATAATTAAAATAGAATATTTAGTCTTGTTATCAGAACGTTACCAATCGAAATAACTGAGCGCATATGAAACTAAAACTTTGTTTAAAAAATTAGGACTTTTATAATATTTAAAAAAAAAATCTTCCAAAACTGATCTGCAATTTACACACGTATATATTTAGCGTTAAACTAAATCAGTGTGGATTATTGTGTGATCCATTTTGTAATTGACTCAGTAACATGGATTGTGAAGAGGCGTACTAAAATTAATTATCATGGAAATCCGTAAACATAATTTCCAGAATTTTATCCAACACATTCATGTCACAGAAAACTCAACCTGCACTCGTCTGGTATATTCAATATGTCGGGATATAATTATAACTCATGAAAACAAGCTTCCAAGGTGCTGAGTGTTGTGTAGTATCATCCAGTTACGTCACTTCTAAATCCCCTTTTAATTGTACCATCAATACTACCTTTCAATTCATGTGGTTATGTGAACTATATACTGTAGTTCACATACAACAGTTGGGATTAATTATTAAATCGTACGATGGTAATCACGTGGTATAATTCGGATAAGCTAAACAAGACATCAATAAAGACTATGTCAGTAGATAACGTTTAATGAAGGCTTCTACTGAACATGGCGTATTTTAAATTTGTATTCAGATTCCCAACCGCTGATAGCAAATGTTTTCCATAGGTCTAAATGCAATTTATATTTTTTGAAATTATGCCTAGATATTTTATATACCAATCAACTCAGTATCATGTGAAAAGTTAAAAACTAAATAAATGTTAGGAAGATCGCATCACTGTATATAATTGTTTCAAAGAGTTATGAAAAATATAAATTAATCAAGAATACTTTTCATAGAATCAGGGAAATATTCTATGCCCAACTGATGTGTGAAACTGTTGCGATAAGGTTAGATAAACACAGTGAAACTGGAAGATGAATAATTCAGTAAAACAATAAAGTAATGATATAAATCAAGAACTGTTTATTTTTTATAAAAGAGAATTTAGACGGAAGTCCCTGATGATGATAACGAAGAAACAATCAATAGAAAACGTAACTATTACACTGACTAAGACACCCGCTGCCACAATTAATATACCGGATTAACTGAGAAGTGAAACACCTTGAAAGCAGCACATACGATGTGGAAGGCACAAGAAGTATCATAGAATTCTTATGACCTATAGTTTAATTTCCTATCATGGACAAAGAACCAGTGAAAAACTAATGACAAGATTGAATCTTATAAACATCACAGATGGCATTAAAACTTCAACGTAGCTTTCACGATACACTATTTAACATTTTACCTGCGAATATAAGCACGTGACTATTTTAAATATCATCAGTAGTTTCTTAGTCAAATAGTGGGCGTATCTGGTAAAGCAGTTAAGTGCTTTCAAAAACATACAAAAAGATTATTTTTCTTAGCCGGTCTACACAATTCCGCGTGTAACAATTACAAACACTCATTCCGTCAGTAAAAACAATTAAGAACAAACATACTGTATTTTCTAGTGTTACAATGTCATTACATTTGCTACTTTCAATGCATTTACAGTTACGTTTGATTACAAACACAAAAAACCGTACTTCCCCTTTATGGTGCAGAAACAAAGGCCGTAATTAATTAATATGTAACGCAAGTTTATGTGACATCCAACACTGAAGAATTAAAGACTAAATTATAATTGGATTGCACTACATAACATAAATAAAGCAGCATTAATATAATTAACCCAATCCAAATGAGTATATTAAGAAATACGCTTGGAAGTAAAAATCTCGCATTCCTTCGTCTCATATAAATGTATCTACGCGAATAAGAAGACGACAGTAAGTACCATAAAATAAATAAATAAATAAAAAAACATAATTAGTAAATGTATAGAAAGTTGAGCTCTTCGTCAGAGTTTCTGGCATCAGAAGTTCACTGAAGTCTTGTAGCTAATCTGCCCGGATCTTATTTCCTTTTGCAAGTGACGGCCAAGGACATGAGTTACATTAACCCATTTAAGCCAGACGCTCGTCGGAATAATAATTAAAAATTCAGTTCTTACCTCAAAGAAAACACAACATTTAACCATTACATAGATTAAGTGGTTAATGTTGCGTAGGGAAATAACTGTTGTTTATTCTGGGAGTGCAATGAAACACGCTCTGTGGGCAAAGCGTACAGAAACTGACTGTTAAAGCAGATAGTGCATATAGTTACCACCTTCATTTTAAAGGGATAAAATTGTTACAGTATCATTATGAATCCAGGGTTAAATACCTGTCCAGCATTCAATTCGCCTTTCACAAAACCAATCCAAAAATTGAGTTACGATAATTTCAAATGTACTTTCAGACTTCGAGAATTTCTAAGCCCGAAATTCACATAAATGATATTTAGAAATACAATTGTGGTCTTAAAAGAAAGACATCTCCATTACAACAATTAATTGGTTAATGCTATTAAAAGAAATAATCGATGTTTATTGAGAATTAGAGCTTTTATAGCTGTCATAACGGACACTCAGAATTTTATTCTGTTGGATTCGATCAAATTGAATCATTTATTAAGCTGAGTTTCATTCGCAGAGGACTCTTTCCGCCTAACATAGAATTTTCGCGATTCATAGCCCTAACATTATATATCTCCTTAGAAAACGCAGAGTTAATGAATTTTAAAGCATTCGGTAAATATATTTACTACTGGTCTTAAAGAGTTAAATTACACTTGCAACGAATAAGCAAAGTAACTGAAACTATAAGTCCGGGAATTTACGCATGGCGTTAGAATTCTGGAGCGTTCGCCAGACATTGACCTTCGACCTCTGATAATGGCCAGATTATTCCGCATCTGTGGATTCTCTGAGTAGGGAATTTCCCACTCATTAACTTAGGAGCACAGAAACATTTAGAGTGCCCGGTACTGTCATATTTTGATAAAAATGGAATGTGTCAAAATATTTTAATAAACATCCAGAATACACAATTTTACGAAAATCTTTTTAACCTTTATCGAATAGTTTTATGAATAGAAAGAAACGGGTGGAACAATTTTAATACGCGAAACCCAACCGCTTGACACTTTGAATAATTTACTCTAATACAGCTCACAAATGCCTTATTGATATATCACAACAACATTCTTTCCTGAAAACTAACAATAAAAAATGAGAATGATTTGATGAATCACACATATGGCTTTCGATGTGAGAAATAACAAATTCGAATTTTAATTAGTAGTCAGTTGCGAAGCTACACCTTCGACTGTCTATCGTGCATACATTACCGAAGCAGTATGTGCAGAATGAGATGTTTGGAGGTTCAGTGCTGTACTGTGAGCTCAAAGTTAAATGGAGGCAGACATGCATCTTCTGCTCCCAATTGAATAATTAATTCTTTGTACTAAAAGGTTAACAACACTGCAGACTGGCTCTCCTAGCGACTAGCCTCTTAACACACACAGACCATACCATTTGCCACCCCTAAACTACCCTCCTCCTACTACTCCCAACCCTTCCCCTTCCAACTTGTAGTTCCCTCCCCCGTGATTCAATACTCACGATGAAGTTAAATTGATGGCAATTATGCAAAAACTAGATGCAACATTGCATCAATCTACAGAGCATTGACGTCATTATGAATGTTACATACTGGCACACAGACTATCCAGAAACAGTTAGAACTGCTAAACGTCACTAACATGCCTCAAAATGCAGTACGTTCTCCATATCCTATGCAGGTACACAATGAAATCAACACACTGCAGAACAAAAATGACTGTCTTCTTGGTTGCTGTGGAGAGTATCGTAGTCTAGTACAACTTACCGACGTTTCAGAAGTGCTCGCTACTTCTATCATCACAGCGGTCACCCTGATGATGGAGGCAGCAAGTACCTCTGAAACGCTGATGAATTATCAGACTACACAAGACAACCATCTTCAGACTCGCCGCAGTGAAAACCTCAAATCCTAATTAATATTTATGTCAAAAGTTTTATGCCTTAATTTAATTTATCAAAACCTTGTATTACATCGTATTTTACAAAGTTCGGAAGTGGCGATTTCTTGTTTTGAACATGTTTCGTGGATTCCTTATTCCTGCCGACAAACGCTCCAATGTAATTATTGATCCACAACGTTACACACAACTGACCGGTTTTCATGATGTGGTACCAATAACATAGGGAAGGCCACCCCATCACAGTCCTTGACACTGCTTTCTGCTAAATTAATACCATTATTCACTGTAAGATCATTAATTTGCATTGCGGTATAGCTTATGTAAGACAAGTATGTATTTTTTTATTTAATAACTATTTCGGGAAGACATAAATTAAAATTTAATTACCACGCAAAATGTATTCTTCCCCTCACAACTAATAAAATTATTTAAACTTCATGCAATCAATTTGCTTTAAAACATTTTAGGTAGAACACTTTTAAACGTTTACCTTTATTTATTTGGTGGATAACTAAACGACGTTTCGAATTGTTAATCATACAAGCCGTTGAATGATAGGGCATGTAATAAATAACATAATGGAAATTTCGTAGAAGAATAAGGTCGTTGATTAATTTAAAGGCAGTATCCCGGCATTCGTCCGGAAGTACTGAAGAAAAACCACGATATTTAAGTCAGGACAGATGGTCTACGGGCGACGATTTGAACCCGGAATCTCTTTAATACGTTCCAAAAGCGCTGAACACCCAACCGACAGTTCGGTTAAACGGTATAATCTTGAAGAAATACAATATGGATCAAATTTACAGTGAGTAATTTTGTTGAAGGCTTGATGTTACGAGTTCTGTGTGACTGATTTCCAACTAACTTCTCCTTTTCCTCGGTTCGGAATTGCTCTAGTTTGTTAAAGTGAAGTCTGGTATATCGAGGCACAGAACCAGTCTACTATTCAGACAATAAGATGATCGGGTCTCAAGTCCACGACTACAGACAAAGCGCCCTTTGCTTAGAAGCTTCATAGTTCCATACGCTAAAACTCAAGCACCATTACACTCTGTCAATTAGAAGCGTCTTCTGCACGACGCTTCAGCCAACGCAGTGCACCTCTGAAATGTAATTACAATTACTCGAATCGAATAGCTGTTTAACCAATACTGTCTCATTAACACAAAATACTATTACGTGAGACAGGCGAAATAGACTCTAAAACAAAGAACAGGGACCAAACAGCAGGAACAAAACACATAAACATTACTTGTAATTTGCAAAAAAGATGGCTGTCTTCTGGGTTCTAGTGCCGTGTATTGTGGTAGAATTTTACCAACCTCCATCATCAAGGCTACGATGATGGATGCAGCAGGGGCCTCTCAACCGGTGACAAATATGCATCAGGCTACACGTCGCTAAAATCCATGTAATTTATTCCCCCTTGAAAACAAGAAATGTGTAAAGCATTCTCCTGATATTACAAATTTTATTAGCTGTTTTTTGCGACTGTGTTGTATTTCAAAAATTATCCGACTCAGTGCCAATTCCTGCTTTCATTGTCTGCAGTTTTCGTTTTAACATTGAAAATGGGTACAGTCAGATTGAGAAATAAAGACATAGAATAGGGAATAGGGTGAAGGAAACAAATTAAGGAAGACCTGCTACATTATAAAATAAAGACTAATGTTTTCAATTAAGAGTGTATTACAGTTATTGAGAGTTTCTGCTTAACATAAATATCCGATGACAGTGAATTTTTACTCTGTACCTATTAATATGAATTTTACCGATACGTGTGTGTGTGTGTATATATATATATATATATATATATATATGTGTGTGTGTGTGTGTGTGTGTGAACATGCATTACTGCTGCAAGATGAAAATCATGTTTAAAAAATTAATAACTATCATTAATTTAACACGTGTTAACTGCAAAGGAATAAAATAAGGCATTTCCTTTATGGTATTAATTGTAAGAGACGTTCTACTAGCTTCAAACCGAACCCAGGAGACAAGCTTTTATAGTTTAATGAAATGATGTGCACTAAGCAATGTGCAACTTCGAGGACAGTCGTATACACTACTGAGTGGTCCACCATTTGGGAGACGTGGCTCGTCACCATTTTTAATATCTCCTCAGGGAAGCTATAGATGACTGATAATTTAAATTCTGCTATTTCAACTTAACTGAAATTGAATTCGCTAATTGAAATCAGCGAATGTAATTTAATTCAACGCTTCAGTGTCACAAACATTAATTTCAGAGTAGTGACTACTTCAGTGCTGATTTTATGAATAAACCGTACTAGGGAGTTCACAGTGGCGTTCGTTCTAATTTCAAACTTCGAAATAAACTTATTTCGTTCCATTACGTTTCCTCCGCTATCAATTAGTCTAAAATATGTCTCTATCAAATTTTTGGCAGAAAGTACAAGATTCTGAAATGTTATAATCCAATAACATTCCCCAAGAATAATATGAACTGCAAGTTTTAATGTAGGTCTACATAACACGCTGAATCTTACATTAGTTTTGCCGATAGAAGTTTCTATCAAGTCTACTTCACAATGATAAAGCATTAAACAAAGATTTCATGTCGTAGCAATATTCCACAAAGTTCTACAGAATCTAGTCCACTGAAAATTTAATGTTAATCTTTTAATGAAAAGTGAATAAAAGTTGTAAACATATTTCAGTATAGGAACACGTCCGTAGTATGGGTGCAAAAACATTAACGTACAGATTAATAATCTCTAGTGTCGCACTTAATTTTCACCAACGTTCTGTGACAAGGGCTACTACAGTTGACATGAAATTCATAATCCGGAGAACCAGCGATGACACTGCGTAACATCAATAATCTCTGTCGAGCACTGGCGTAACCTAACACAGGCCTGCTATCTGGTTGTCATATCATCTCCGAGCAGGACGCGTACAAGCGGTAACGATTCAACAGGTATAGGGTAGGTGCAGCTCGGGTTGACCAAGGGCTAATAGCCTATTTATATCCTATCTATATAAATAAATATAGTTCGCGACTGTAATCTTGAGATCTGCGGGGTGAGGAAGTGGGGTGAAGGTGGAAAGATAGCGTCTGCCTTTAACGCTTCGGACTTCCTGCATTCTTAAAAAGTCTAAACAAAAAAAAACACTTTTTTGCTGAAAAAGCCTTTCGGCCAATGATTGTAAATTCTGTATTCAAAACAATTTTTTTAAAAATATATATTAAAATTGGCCGTCAATCACAATATAAGATAATTAAAAGATTAAAATATCATTTTACGTTCCGTATCGAGTACTCGATTTACATGTGGAACATTTACGACATGTTTCGGCTATATATAGCCATCATCAGGTGTTATGTTATAAACTTATTAACTGAATTACTGATTTTTACTGATTTTTAAGATTTTTAGTTTTCATTTTTCTTATCATGTTCAGGTCCTTCGTATTGTATCTTCATCCGTTGTTGTGTCACAAGTCACTAATATGATTGTATTTTCGTATTGATGCCAATGTTGTGTATATTGGACCAAGAAGTAATATCGTAGCAGTATTACGAGAGATTGGAGTTATACTGTATCGGATCGTGGCTGGTTATCTTATATTGTGATTGACGGCCAATTTTAATATATATTTTTAATACTATTTAAATACATCACAATATGACGCGCACACAATATCTTATAATTTTTTTAAACTCTAATTGAATGAAGATGATGTCGGTCCATTTCTAATCGACTTCACGGCGCAACATCCCAGTCACTTTCAGCGCCGTAAGAAACTGAAATTTTGCCTATAACAGTATGTTTATTCAAACGTGTTACAAAATATGGCTTGCACTTAAGCAACGAGTCAACACGTACACTTTTTCCACGTTACTTTTATTACTTCAGGGATTTATCAAAATATCCAGATGGATTTTCTCTCGCATTAATATAGCTAGGAGGCAAGAGGAGTTAATGAACATGAACGAAAGAAAAAAAAGTTTCAAAAAGAGGTAGGACGGAAACGTGTCGTTCGAACATCCTACGATGCAGGCAAACCGGCAATATGATTGCATGTTCAGGATTTTACCGGAGGCTTGGAATTTAATTAACAACATTACATATTAAAAATCAAGCATATGAGTGAATTAATTAGTACATAGTTTCTCTACAATTACAGGGCTCACAACTGACTAACAACGAATTGTTCAACGCAACGATTCCGTCCATCCCTTGCAGCATGTCTGACACTGTCAGCGGAAGGAGTTAGTAGCTCGTTTCCAAGACGTGTATTCTTTAAAACGGAGGAGTCTTTCGTGTTGAGATGAAAATACTGTAATCAATTTACACTCATGATTACATTATTAGTGTAAATGTCTGACATTCGTAAACATTGTAACAACCATGTAATTAATGTTACGCTTGTTTCAGAGGTACTTGCTGTCTCATCCTCATAATCCTGAAGATGGCGGCTGCAAGTACCCCTGAAACGCTTATGAACTTCTACACGGCATAACAACCCAAAAGACGTCCATATCCGGCATTAAATGTTTCCTGTGCGCTAACGCGTCGAGTCGTAGTTGGGAGCAGATGAAGGAAAAATCTCCACATATTTGTAAAATCGACAAAGGCGTTGAACCTTAGGGGTTTTATTACCAGAGTAGTAAGTTACTTGAAGTTTTGGGATTACGTATCAAAGCAAACGACTGGTTATTTATTAAAAAGCAATGTGTTGTGACTGCCGCACTTCCATTAACAGATGGAGAACACTGCCTCCGTGTATACTCGGGAGTGCGTCTGGGTGTGTGGTTAGAAGCACGACTTGTTTGTTTACTCAATGGGCCGGTTTCATTTGCATGAGTTCCTGGAATTAGACTGAAAATCCCTAAACCAAAACCAACAAGCGAGTATCAACCTACGCTTTTCTGATAGGCGAACCGTAACTATTGCTACATGTAAAACACTTTTTATCCTTGGTGAATGGTTGAAATTAGATACGACGAGAAGGAAACGTGGTATGAGCATTTTAAACGTTCAGAGTCGGGGCAAGGCAAACATCATTTAATTAAAATCGCCTGAAGCCTACTGCAGGGCAGGGGGAACCAACATGTTTACTGTTCTGTCGCCGTTAAGTGGACTGATGTTCTGAGACGCTGGACAAGTTTCGCTTCAAAATTAACCATTTAAAGCCCAGGGGTGACTACTTGTTCATAAGCACTTCTCAACACTTGACAATGCTTACTGTTCTTATTTCGTGTATTTTACATAGGCTTATGTTTCTACACATGTAATGTTAAATCGTATTTGTAATGAGGTTCTTGCAAGAAGGATAGTTACTCCTTCCAATTGGAGTCAAATATACGAAGCGACATTAGAACAAGTGCTTACCACTAATAAATGCATAACTTGACAGCGAAGTCATTAGTCTCCAAGCAAAACAGTGCGACATAAAACTAATTCATTAATTCAGCGTGCATCAAAATTAAAACGCAATTCTTTTATTTTTTTAAAAAAAACTGTAATTTCCTCTGATAAATGGTAGAGGACATAAAAAAATATCTCTCTGTATTTTATGTTGGAGGGAATTGGATGAGTTTCGTGGCTTACATCAACGCTCCGCGGTCTTCTATCGCTCCAAACTTTTCATATTCATGAACTTAACTAAAACAGAGGTCAAAACAACCCGGCATATTATAATCGTCAAACTTTTTATTTTCATTTTCTCTCTTCCTTTCTTTCTTTTTGTAATATTCCTCAATCTCATTTCGCTAGCCGTACCTGACACGTAACGCTCCATGGAGCTGAACCACCCTGAGAAGTGCTTTTCTGAATTATTCATAATTTGAGAATTCTACATTCTCCTGTGCACAGACATAACAAAGCACAACCTCCAGAACCTGTAGACTATCACCTTTGTCGTAATCTATGAGAAGCATGACATTCTTCATGATATAAACACTATAAAAGGAACCAAATGGGCAGATTCCAGAGCAGCAAGAGTCAGGTACGTCTTAAATCAGGTCCCTGGTGTGTTCTAGATAGACTAGGGGTCTGCAGAGGAATTATTACGAATACAGACCTACTGTAAGTTTGGAAAATGTTAATTATATGGAAGAGTATTTGAAACTACAAGCTTTAGATAGTCGTAAAATTTATGGACGCAGAAATGGTACACGAAATAATTAAATGTTATTATTCATCAATATTTTAATATCATCCTTAGGCAGCTATTTTGTATCTTCCGTCTGTCCCTTAACACAAATTCAGACGCAAACGCTGTAAATACAAGCGACATATTATCTGCAGTTCCACAGTTGACACTGCGTGAGCGTAGTTGTCTGGTCGCTTAGCTGCGTTAACACAATAGATGCGACGAGAAAACAAGCAAATCCTTCAAACTGTCACTGGACGCTCTCATTTACCGCCAACGAGCCATTCATCTGTCATGTGCGAAGGATAGATGAACTCATTTCACGTGTAATTAAGTAATTTAATGCGCAGAATTTTAGAATGCCGACGGATTAGAATTTGTAGATTTTTAGCATCATTAGTAGAGTTAGTATGAACTCGTAATACTCGTACGTAGGCAAAATGATTGAAAAGAAATCTTCCCGCCTTTACCACGTTGGTACCACGGTTCGCCTCAATAACATGTCCTGATTCAGAAACTAAATACTACGCCCAGAGAGCCAAGGATTAAATCGCCTTTTATGGAACCCCAAGATTCATTATCGCGTTCACAAGAGCCCTTCATCAGGTCCTATCTTCAGCCACGTGAACCGAATTCACCATAAAACTACGTTCCTAAGACCATTTTAACAACATCCTGCCATCTATTTTTAGGTCTTACGAGTGGTCATTTCCCTTCAAGTTTTACAATTGAACTTTTGTATGTAGCTGCCAACACCAGTTAGAAAAAAAACCAGCTCCGATCATTTTTCATTCCTAAACACTAGAAATGTTTATTTTTCGCCTGAAATAAATTAAGTACCTTAGACAGGGGAAGAGAATACAACAGAAGCTCTGGTTAGATTAGAAGTCTCTAGAAAACAATTACATCATAAAAGTAACTCTAAGAATATGAGAGTAACAAGCCAAGTAGGCTTCATATTATTGAGGGTAACAGATAACAAGATGATAGTTCAACAAGAAATTCATCATTATCGCGAAATGACCAAGATTTTGTAGATGCTGCACGTTCCAACTAAACGTCTTTCGCAGATAATTTGTGAATGTACACTGAAGTTTATGTTGGTTTACCAGTCTCTCTGCTTTAAGCATTCGTCAATATTGATTGAATTACAAGTTAATATTTCACAAATAACCCACGTTAAATCGGCAGTTGACCTAAAGCTAAAATCACACGGTAAAGAACGTGAAAATAGAATGTATAAATTATTTACATCTCTCGAAAAGTGAAACAGAAATGTAAACATTGGAAAAGGTTAAAGAAGGGAAAGAATTGTACAGAAAATGAAAAAGAAAAGACTAATACCGCTAGGAACCAACGTTACAGATGGGCTACGGTTGTGTCTTTCTTACATTCAGAAAGAACTAGGACCGACGCTAACCGAAATTCCTCTTTACTAGCCTGCAGGAAGCTTCAAAAGATAAATGGGAACATTTTCTGTCTCTGCATCATTAATTTCTCTTACTTAGGTAAACGAAAAATGGCGAGTCACATTTGTCACAAAAAATAAAGAAGAAGAAGAAGAAGAAGAATGAGCAAGTACACCGCGCATTCACATCGCAAATGATTCACAAAGATTCATTAATCATCATCTAACGACCGCCATTTTCAAGCAACTTTGATATAGATGTAGGGATCCTAAAATGACCTTCTTACGATCTCTGTCGCAATTCTTCATGCGAAATTGCATATTAACATGACCGACGCAAGTTCGAAACCCTTTATCACAACAAACTACTGCAATGATGACAGAAATGGAGGAGAAAATACATTCTTGGAAACAATGGCCTGGAAGTATGCTCTAACGCAGGACGTACGATAAATTTTCAAAGCAAAATTTGATTCCTTAAGAAGACTGAAACCTCGCGCAAAATCTTCCTCTGTGATTTCACCCACAATTTCGAAATGACTTACTGACAACGTAGGTAATTCGACCGCATTACAAACTGACAGATCCAGTCTGATTGAGATATACTGACATCAAATTATTAAAAATAACAAGTCATATTTACAAAATGGCAAATTGGTTTCAGAGACTGTTTTCAACTGATTCATTATAGTCAATAAAACACATTTGTATTGCATTAATAAAATTCCACGCTAAGCACACCAAATTACCTTCCACTTTTAATTTGCTATTAACAAGAAAAATTTTTTTATATAATATCAAAATAATTTGACTCGCACCATGCCCGCTCTAAAGAGTTCAAGAATTTTACCACTTCAAATAATGTAATGTGTTGATAGATAAGGCAAAACAATTAGCAACAGCGACGTCTCTGATGACGGTATACGTCATCATTTACATTATTACAAATGAAGAAAGACTTCGCACCACACGTGGACATACAAAAATGGTGTAATCAGTTTATTTCCGTTATTACGTGTGAGAATTAAGTAGGTCTACTAGCTACTATTTCTTCTATGTACATGTTTCTGAATTAATCTTCGTCCAGATGTTCCTGTTAAGTGTTAAGTAAGCGAAGTGTTAAACTGGGAAGTTTGGCAAACGCCTGAAAAGGCAGGCCAGCATCACTGGCGTGTCAGAGAAGTTGCCGGTCGCTCAAGGCGTTATTATGAGGGGTCGGGGGGCATCTTTCAGGCATAACTGCTTAATTCTGGTTAAGAGTCCTAACACGCAAGATGGTGAGAGATGTCTTAAAGGTAATGGGTTGAACCGCCTTCATGGTTAAGTTATCTAAAGGAAAAGATAGTTCAGCACCTCGTAACGACTTACATCAGACTGGACAAGGGGGAAACATCAGTTGTAATGAGGTAACATTACAGGTAGCGAAGGGAAGATACAGCAGGTGGAGGAGACCTGAAAATGTGGCTGTCTGTGTGTGTGTGTGAAAAAATAGAGAGAGATGCGGACGATTAACTAATAGTTCACAAGCTAATAATACTTTGTATGTTCTGCAATTGAACATAACTATTTCTAGTTTAAGCTCAACTAAATAACATTTAAAAATGCGGTTTCTACCACAGAATCAAACACAGCGCGTCTCCATTATAAAGATCCTACGACCAATACTGTTTAACACGATCTAATTTAGTCAATCAATCGACAGATCTCAATTATCTCATCTCTACTAACTGCATTTCACTTACGCCTATTGTTTGAACTGTCTGACTGACCGCTTGTTCATACCACCACGAAAACACGATTCACATTCATACGAAACACATTAAGTAGTTCTTTGGACACGGCGTGGAGCGGCCTGTCTCACTACCATATTAATGCCATTTGGCCAACTGTCAGCTCGAAATGTCACCAACGGCTAACCCATTGACACGTGTCTCGACGTTCGACACGGCTACACACTTTCTACAGCATGGTCTGACAGGCAATATCACCATGCCCTTGGCTACATCATCCCTTTATCCGTTATAGTTCAAAGACAAGCAGATGGGTTTAGTTGTTACGAGTCTATACTTTCATTAAAACATTAAGTCACAGACTGAATAAATTCACTGTCAATATCGTAAGCTATTCAAGTGACGACAGATTAAAATTACTGACAAAGAAGAACGATCCCTTTGCTTATGCAGAACACAGCTCATCGTAATTAGCATTTATCTGTATCCAGTGCCAAACACAGCTCAATTTAGGCCTATTTATTTAATATTCTGAAACAACGGTTCATTGACCCAATCATATAAATTTAGGAGTGACCGTGTAGTCTTGTATACGTTTACTGACATAACAGAGGTGCTTGCCGTACCCATCATCAGGGCGGTGCCTCGATGATTCTCTCTTTATTACTTCTGTGAAATGTAATTTCCTTGGGTGTACAGTTAGAAATTCTGAACCAACAGATTAAATGTCCCTTAATGAGATGGAACCCAGTTCGGTTTAGAATGATCCCTTCTCAGGAGCTCAGTGTGAAGCAGACTTCTGATTGTCACAATGTTGATGGCCCCTTACGTCACTAATTACGTAACTGTTTACACCAGGGATAATCCCTACCGCTTTCAAACCAGATCAAACACGTAACGTTGGACCACGAAAGATGTTGTTCAACGGAATTACAGAAATCCCCTCCCCTCGTCAGATGCTCTTTTGTTTACAATGTTTTGATCGGAGAGAATCCTCTGTCTAGAAAAGAAAAGAAACGAATAAAAAAGATGAAATTCTGGAAGGCCTGTTAGCAAATTCTCAATGAACTTACGTTTCAAACCCAGTACATTAAACGTATGACGTTTTTATTCTGAAGAAAAACGTAGTTAGGACAGGTTAGGTTAGCCATTTTAATACTCGATGTAGCATAAACGTAAAATCTCACGAGAATATTATCATTTGGAGAGATATGAATAAATGTTATTTGGTGACTCGCAATACAGCAGAATCAAGTTTTCTGATGTGCTTCAGAAATTTGTAGGAATAGCAGAGTAAGGTTCGTAATCAGTTTCCAGTAAGTCGGCAAGTCACTATCACAACACAATAGATCCTGGTTACTTAATTCTCGTCTTCACAATTACCGTAAATAAGACAACGTTCAGATATTATTACTCTTTGCGAATGTGGCACATAAAATGTAACTCACACATCATTTTGACTCTGAAAGGATATCGGATAATAAATATAGTGGATAAAGGAACTATTTTTATGGTTGCACTGGATACTGAATAAAAACCAGAAATCCCAGTCAACAAAACATTTATCCTGAAACATTTGTTCATATTATCATCAGTTGGAGTATCTGCATACGACGATACCTCTATGAGATGAAGTCTACTTTCTGAAATAGCATTACCTTAAATTCTCATTAATTTATTTTTTATTTACATTTTCCATGTTTTCGCCTGGAACCCTTCATTTTCAATCCTAATACTGCAACTCTGCCCCTGTCAACTTCTCCTGTAAGCCTAGATTTCGCTTGCATAAAAGTCATATATAATACACGCCTACTCTAAAAGTGATGAATAAACATCACAAGCCAAATGAATGATCTTCCTTATCCATATTCAATCTTCTTGCACGCAGATGAGATGCAAGTCAGATACTGCGCAAATATCCCACTACGGTTGTTATTTTAAGTGTGAATTTTTCTCTCCAAAACGAAAAAATATTCTGAACGTGAAAGACAAGGAATTTCTTGGCTCCTACCTTCTCTAGAAGGACTCCATTGCATGGGCTTAGAAGACAAAAAATCACATATAATTTTGTAATTTAAGATTTTACTCTACGATTGTGCAATAAGGGAATGCTGAAATCACAAGAAAATCCTACAACGTTGCGACATGAATATCAGAAAACAGGTGAGTAAAGACAGCTCAAAACTCAAACCGTAGCAAAGCTAGAAACGCTGTACTGTCGATTAAGATCCACGCGGGGAAGTGACGTATTTCCACGGCCTTGAAGCATCCAATTTTGTGGTTACTATAATAAGGGCAATTATAAAGCTATATTTCATTGTACGTACTAGGGACACGTATATATTAACAAAAGCAGTGATTGTAATGAACTGGCGTGACTTAATGTGACTTACTGTGGAAGGAATGTTCCCTTTGTTGCCGTTGAGGACACTGTGTTACATATTGGCTCATCCTCGCCAATTGAAGGATGCATCATGCCAACGTATGAGGAATGAAGCAAATTGGAGAGGGGAGACCGAAAGCCAACACTCCAGGAAGTTCTAAATAACGTATCTACTGATATCATGCTCACATTCGACGCCTCTGCATAACAAATCTCACTTCGACGTACCAAAGCTCAAGGCACGTTGATTATTATATTCCCTTATTTAATTATATAAATTGACAGAGTAATAATGTTAGTTACTAAAAAACACACGCATATAACTAACAAAAAATACAGATATCCGCAGGCGACCAAGCGGAATATTCTACTGTTTTTTTTGAGAGTACAAAGATCAATAAATAATTACACACCGCAAGTCATGGCATTTCCTGAACGCCAACGAAGTACTCTGGTGTCGTCAGAAGTTACTTCAGTAAAACCGTTACCCATGTTGGTATACTCTAGGGCAGTGGTATACAACCTGGGGTACGCGTACCACCGGGGGTACGCGAAGACATTTTAAGGGGTACGTGAAATTTAAAAAAAAATATTTTATGATAAACACTGAATAATCAGATCCAGATTTAATACATCATTTTAGATATAATTTATTTAATTTATTTTAGATGTAGATTCTATACTATGTACAACTTGAATTATACACCAACAACTTTGCGGGTATAAAGTTAAAGAGAAATTATATCTGGGGGTACGCGAACAAGGAAGGTTGAATACCACTGCTCTAGGGTTACTTAACTTTCACGCATTCAAGCACGTTAAGGTAGTTCGTTCGATAAGAATGGGCTAGAATATAAATAAATTAATGTTCTACAGCATTAAAATTCTTTTAAATATTTTAAAATTCAGTTTCCATCATTAGAAATATATAAAGATTGTCGATAAAATATGTGAAGGTTTACTGCTTCGGATTTCAACAGTTTGCCAGATTGACAGTTTCTGTGGCCATAACATAAGTTCCAGGTGTATCGCCGAGAAGAGAATTATGATGATAATAACATAAAAAGAACATCAGTTGTTGCATAAACAGGCTACTGGTTTGTGAAAATGACGGGCTGTTAACGGAAGGATTAAGCGACATCCGTTTTCATTATGGCGACCGACGCCGTCAGTCCAAAATAACAAATTATTACAGGCGTTCGTCGAGGTCTCGGCCCGAAGACCGGCTGTCCTGACTGAGATTTCTCGTGGTTTCCTCAGTCCCTCCACAAAAATACCGTGCCACCGTTTCCTTCCACATATTTCCCAATTAATTCGTCATACTGTCATCTTAGGCTAACAGTCTGAGCTACTTAAATTAATTAAACAAGGCGTTTATAACAGACGCAAATTAACTCCGTCTTCCGTTAACCGTAATAAGTACACACGTGAGCGGAAGATAGGGTGAGACAAAGAAGCGACTGTGCATACGGAGAGAACTCAGTCCTTCCATGCACACTGTCGTAACTTGTGAAATTATTACATTTAGGCTGCAGAAGTAAGGGTAACGGAGTGTGTCTGCGTTGTTAGTGTTTTATAATTCCTTTCGTTCACAAAATACAGTGTACTATGTAAGTCAGCGTACCAAAAAGCCACAGATTCTGTCTAAACTGAAAGCAATATTTTTTTCTTTAGTTTTCATTACAGGTAAATCCAATATCCTTACCCTTCTTACTGTGGCGTAGCTCAAGCATGGATTTATTCATCGTCTATTTTACTCAGCACTTTAAATACTGTCAAGAAACACCCATAGAATCACGATTATATTGATAAAATAATGATGTCTGCACGCCAACATAATATCCCATAAGAAAGTCACATTTTGGATGTATTCGTCTTTGTCTAATCCCACCGATTAAACCTTGCATACGTACGCTGCTATTAGAAACACTGTTAGCATCCTTTAATCGTTGCCTATTGTTTAGTATAATATCATTAGGCAGCACAAAGATATTCAGCATGTTTACGACACATTATGCCTGTTCTGAATGGAGGTCATGCATGATACATCGAACCTTGTTTAATGGTCTATTGTAGCACTGATTCGCCTTACTAGTAATCTATAATATGCCGCCTAAACCTCTCTAAACAGCATTTAAAAATTCAGTTCTTACCTCAAAGAAAACACAGAGCGTCTCCATTGCAAATATCAATTGGTCAAAGCTGTTTAAAAGAAGAATCTGTGTTTATAATGATAATGAATGGTACAGCATTTCGTACGAGGGTCGCTCATTAAGTAATGCCCCACATTTTTTTCCTCAGAACATATTTATTCAAGATGGCTCAAATTTAGTGACAATATAAATCAATGTTTCCTTTACACATACTATTTTTCCACATAGTCCCCATCAACTTGTACGGTTTTACGCCAGCGTGGAACAAGTGCATGCATGCCTTGCCGGTACCAGCTCTTGTCCTGTGCACGTAGCCATGTCCTCACTGCTTGAATCACGCTCTCGTCATCTTCAAATCTTGTTCCGCGGATAGCATCTTTAAGTGGCCCAAAGAGATGGAAGTCGGAGGGTGCCAGATCTGGACTGTAGGGTGGATGGGGTAGCACCGTCCAACCCAATTTGGTGATTTCTTCCCGGGTTCTCAGACTTGTGTGAGGGCGTGCATTGTCGTGCAGGAGCAAAATTTCTGCTGGATGCTTGTGAGGCCGAACTCGTCGAAAACGCTTCTTGAGGGTTTCAGGGTCCTGATGTACGCGTCTGAATTGATGGTCGCACCTCTTGGCATCACATCCACAAGAATGACCCCATCACTGTCCCAAAAGACAGTCATCATGACTTTTCCGGCGGAGGGAGTTGTCTTGAATTTCTTCTTTCTCGGTGATTGAGGATGATGCCACTCCATTGACTGCCTTTTTGTCTCTGGCTCAAAGTGGTGTATCCAGGTTTCGTCACCTGTAATGATCCGGGACAGAAAGACCTCTCCCTCAGCATCAAAACGCTCCAACAATTCAGAAGAAATCGTTTTCCTTTGAATCCTGTGGTCTGCTGTGAGACTTCGTGGAACCCATCTTGCGCACACCTTCGAATATGCGAGAGCCTGGATAATTGCAATCACACTTCCATTGCTGACTGAAAGCTGTTGGGCCAATTGTCGAGTTGTGATGCGCCGATCCTCACGAATAATGGCATCCGCGCGGTTCAACATGTCTGGAGTGGTGGCTGTGGCAGGACGCCCAGAGCGCGGCAGATCACGGAGCTCGGTTTCTTCACTTCCTGAAGCTTTAACTCTCTTAGCCCAGCGACCAACGGTGCTCCTATCGACTGCACAGCTTCCATACACAGCACACAAACGTTTATGAATGTTCACCACCGTTTCTTTTTCAGCAACAAGGAATTCAATTACAGCTCGTTGTTTGTAACGAGAGTCGTTCACAGACGCCATTTTAACAGTTCACTACAGCTCCGCTATCGGTTGGAATCATTTGAAACTCCGTACACGAACGCGGGAAACATCAAATCTCAAGCATGTAAAAGTACACTTTTCTATCTTCATTATTGGCTGAGAAACAAAATGTGGGGCATTACTTAATGAGCGACCCTCGTACATACAGGGTCCACAGTGCTGTAGAGTGTAATACTTATTAATTGTATTAAATTTACTTCGAGGAATACAGATTTAAGAAATCAGCAGTAGTGTTACATAAATCATTGAATATTCTAATTGCCGGAAATCAGTTTTCATAAAGCAACACGATCTGTACAAGATTTGTTCTTGTCTGACTCTTCCAAAATCGTAGACAAATCTTATCAGGGAGAACAAACAACGACATAAACTAGATGTTAATCACGCAATATATTATGCAATATTTCAGCTTCTCACGGTGACGAGTATAAAGATGGTTTTCTCCTTTCTTGTGGGTCTAGTGTGGGAGAATTATGCCGACGTTTCGGAGTTTCTTTCTGTCTCCATCACCAATGCATTTCAAACATGTAACAACCCAGAAGACAGCCAGAAATCTCACAAACTATTTGATGTAAAGTCCTCCCTCCACAGTATAACGCGTTTAACACAAAGCTGGTCACACATTAGATAACAAAGCAGTCGGATGTTTATAAGCAAGTTCCTTAATTACATGGTTTCCTTGAAGTAACCTCTGTGTGTACAATGGACCACAGAGAAAACAAACTCATGACGACCTCACAGTGACATAATAGATACCATTAGTGTTGATTTTGTTACGCCAGTTACAACACTGCCACACACTTAACGGAGGTGGCCCGACATTAACTTTCGCACGCTTGGTTGAAAGCTGTCTTTCACACCGCGAAAATTAAAAGAATTCTTAAGGTGTTATGACTACAATCAGCTGGTCAAAAAATCTTGTCTCTTATGGAAAACGAAAGTTCATTACGGCGTTCACAAAATCCAGCCTGTTTCGACTTAACGCTCTCATTCTATCTTTCCCATGTTTCGCCTTGGTTTTTGGCGTCTCCTCGATTCAGACCACAGAAATTTTCAAGTATCGTGTCACCTATCATTCCACCCTACGGTTTATCAAACCATGTTTTCCTTCTACCTGGAAGCTAGTGACGTAGGAGAAACGCACAGTTTTAACCCCAGCTACTGAACAGCCTTTAAATTTTCATGTCTTTTGTTTGTCGTCCGAATGTGAATGATTTTATTGGCAAAATGCTTATTATAACTGCACAACCTTTCTTTTCATATTAATTATGTAACATTTTGAAACTTTTTGCCATGTTTAATAAAATGATTTTCCTCGTTTAATTACGCTTTAACCACGATTCGCCAGAGTCTTGGTAATAAAAACCATACGAATGAGCGGATGCAGATGCCACTTTACAATCCGTACAATTAAATACAAATAATGATTTCATACAATTCATATCCATTTTAGATTAAACACTATAATTATTGAAATTTCCTCGAGCCTTTAGTTCAAAGCTTTTGTTGTTACGCCAACAGAACACATAATATAACCACAGGTTTACATGACGGCTTCTAGGCCTGCATTTAATTAACCACCTCATAACGTCAAATTATATTAATGCATATTTTCCGCATCGATAAATTCAATCTGCTCTTCACAAAATGAAAATACCTTCTCCCATGTAATAAGAGTATATTATTATTATTAATTTTTTAATTAACGCCGTTAACTATGTTGTGGAATGTGTAAACATTTCGAACAAGAAAATGGGAACTTCATTTACACGACGAAGATAATAAACCATCAGACGGCGGACGAGTCAGACTTCAAATTTTCCACACTCTCCCCCATATGATACAAGTTTTTTTTTTCCACAGATGCTATGCACGGAGCGTGGGCTGCAAAAACTCATACGTGAAGAGAAGATATTTCATATGAAAGACGAATGAAATTTTGATTCACGTTGCAGGATTACAAACTCGCCCACGCCGAGTAAAAACACATTTTAATTTGATATCATGAACGAATGAATCGACTAATTCTTACGCGAAAAAACAGGTGAAGGCAAATGTAGTTTAGCGAAATGTTCCATGTTCCAAAATCACTTCGTATTTATTATCCACAGCGAATCCAACAAAAAGATTCTGTACAGAATGTTCTAAAAGTCACGAAACCCATTTCTAACACATGTTCTATTTGTCATAAAATAAATGACATTAAAGCAAGAAAACAAAAACAAAACGTTTCATGAAGTATTGAAGATGTCCTCCGCTTGGCACAGGAGAATCGATGTATGTACTCCCAACCCGCGTAAGAACGAGATGCCAGGTAGTGTTCGACAATGAACACTTGCACTTATGAATATGACATCCTTGCACTTGAAATATTGACAGTCAGCTGGCGTACTGAAGCGAGCAGGTTACAACGTGACGTGACCTACGATGACTTCTGTATACTCCCCACATCGACATTGTGCTTAGAAATCCATTCGAAATGTACTGAAATGCAAACATCAATAAAGATTTTAATATGTGTTGCGTGACTTTACGACCACTCTGTACCTCTAAATATAAGAGGCTTTCGTCCGCTTTGCCTTAAATATTTTGTGATGTGCCGGTAACGTTGCTACAAAGAAAGAAGAAGATTTATACCTGTCAATAAATTCAGTTTATATGTCGCGTAAGGAGGATTAAAAATAACATCTACCTCAGGCATTTACTTCAGCCAGCCTGTCACTGAATTTGGCTCCTGTCACTAACACACAGCGCACTAAACGTATGTAACCAGTTTTGTTGACATTATCTTCAAACCCCGGATGTACTGATATATTTCACAACGCTGGGATGGGTAAACAAACTCTAAATATTTCAATTTATGATTCCTTATTACAAAGACAAGAGTAGCGATCGATGTTCTAATTTTTCCTGAAGGAAAATGACAAGATTAAAAAGCCCTTTATTCCAGGTCTGCAACTAGCCGAAAAATTTCCATTCGACAAATTACAATTTTACCTCGTTGGTACTGAAAAGCTCGTAAATCGATTGCTTCACAGCCAGAATTAAAACATATTTTCCTGTGGAAATTTACCTGCTAAAGAAACAAGCGTTCTACGGAGTCGCCAAACTGGTGCACAGAACATCTGGATAAAACCCTTAAATATCTGTTGGTAGGACTCACCCATGCAGAGTTGAAGCCACATCAGCACCCAACTGAGTGTCCACGCGAAAGGGTTGCGACCGCCCACTGCGTGGTTCTCGGCCTTGAACAGCAGTCTCATGTTTCTGTGTGCAGTTTGCTTCGTGCTGACAACTGACAAACGCTGCTCGTAATTCTGAAGCCTTTATAACACTTCACTTGTCATGCGAATGTTTCCACTGTCACGTTATCGTGAAGGGAAAAAAGACTAACTCTTAGGATTCGTAGTCACTTGTTGTTGAACAAGCTGAAGAGGAAACATTTTTATTTAGTCGAACACTGAACACATGGAACGCGGAAGGAGTGTAAAAGAAGAACTGATGTATGAACAGTGTTGAATTACTACTCCCGACAGCAACACACAAATATATTTTCACCTTTGTCTGTAGTTGATGCCACTGGTATTAATCACGAAGGAACACTAAATATGCAAAACATTACGTCACATACACAGCACTGGGCAAAAGTTGATGAGTATTATCCTGTCGCGTAGACAGACAGACACGTGTGTCCATTACCACTACATGACGGCATCAAAACCACTTCGAACATCCACGATAATATCATTGTTAAAATTGTTGCCCTTAAACTTTCGTCTTTCTGTTTGCCACAAAAATGCTGTTACGAAAACTTGGTTCATTTGACACTGCCAGTAATTTATTAGGTTACCTAAAACGAAACCAAAAGCAACTACTACTCTCACAATGTTTATTAAATATCTACCAACTAGATGCAGCTATGGAAAGCTAAATTCATATTTATTGTGCATAACACATGTGATATTTTTAATTAGATGCATAAAATTAGAACACTTAATGTAGACATCTAATGTTTACGAGAAAGTTTAGGATTGTTTATTGAAGATCACAACATGTCATTTGACCGTTTTGTCAAAATGTCTCTGTGATTCATTGTCATAAACCATCGCCTTTATTCCGTCGCACTAGAAAGTCCCATGTGGACTGACCAATAAGATGTGCCACAACTGACAAGGTTCTGATGGATTACCTCGTTTGTGTGTGAATATACAGGCGGAGGGGGGTAATCCCGCGCGTTTTAAGCTGCTCCACCGCACTGTACGCCGACCACTCGCTGACTGCAGACTCCGGCTCAACGGCCCGGCAAGCAGCGCGCGCCACACTCATTCACGCCTGACACCTAGCGGGCGTCCCTAGAAATCTTCGGTTTCTATTCCCTTCCACGTTCATACTCCAAAATTTGAAGCTTTCAAATTTGCACGAAATAAGGCATGCATCATTTTTTTAAAACCACTAACATGTAAACAGCGGCTTCATTTCTTATCTATATAATATTTACACGACGTTTCGGGAAGTAAAATTATTCCTGACAGACTATCATTATATTCAGTGATTGTTAGTTTTTAATGTATTTACATCAGCCGTTGTCTCTAAATTTAACAAGAGAATTAATACAAACAAAAATGACAATAAAACTCCGCCCATATAACAACCAACCTAAACTCAAAATTACAGCTACTGTCCACAGATCAGGAGAAAATCCCTGCTAGGAATTCGATATACGCGCATGCGCAAGATTTCGCGGTGAGTGACGACCCATCCTAAAAGCATTCGTTCCACAACCACTGAACGAACAACAGACGACAGGCTTTAATGCTTTCTAATGGGTACAGCTTTAAGTTTACCTCACAGCGGCACAGTGATTTAATCTAGAATATTATCGCAACACCCGCAGAACACATTAGAGGTGCGCTCACTACACGCTACTCTTAACTGCTTGATGTTTTCAGTCTGTGTGTAGTAGCCTTAAACTCTGACGTATCACACTTCCCACCAATAGCAGCCCTCTAGTCCACCAGGCAGTAAACATTCCCCCCGCACCGCACCAGAAACGACTTCCCACAGCAGGGTTTTTCTCGTGATCTGTGGACAGTACCTCCCGAAACGTAGTGTGTATCAACTATACTTCATAGAATAAGGAATATTTAAAATATTAGCGTAATTTTATAACGAATCACATATTTTTCAGACCTTTACAGAACCTATGATTAACTATCTCCACGCAGCATAATCCTTGAAAGCTTACAGTCGCTCACCTAATCAAGAAAGTTCTGTGGCAAACACAGGAGTGTGATCAAACGCATGACCTAAAACGATACGGAAAATAAGGCCTTAAAACTCTCTTGGTAATGCGATTCATGAAACAGCTTATAATGGAGAAGAAACATTTGGCTTCAGGTAGATGCAAATTTCCGTCAATAATCTAATCTTATGTACGGAGATAGTGAAAAGAAGTCAGGCAGCGAAGTTGTTGAAGTTGGTCTACTGAGCAGTAGCACCTGTAAACTGACAAGTAGTCTGTGCCCACCTTCAGAGTGGCCTCAATTGTTTTTTCGTTTCATTTTAATATGAACCAGCTGCTGCTTAGTAGATCTGGTGGTCTAATTCTATTAGAGTATTAACAGAGGAGCTCAAAAAATCCAATTACATAATAACCGGCAAACATTCGCGTTGTTACCTGGGATCTTTTTCGTCGCTTATTTCTCGTAATACGAGCATTTAGTGATCTCTTAATGCGTGTATTACAGTAACATTCTGCATGCATGTTTGCGGGATACAAACAAAATCATGAAATTTGTTTTCCTTTGTCTCCGATGGCGGCGCGCGCAGGAACACGGCGTGTTCACGCGAATTTCCAGTTCTCATAAAAGCGCTGTCGGTACCACGTGCGTGACAATTTACTCTCTTTCCTTTGTTCATCACGGTGTCAATTTCAGGTTCACATTACCAGGTTAAGGTGCACTTTATTAAAAAGTGCGCTCACAAAAATTATAATTTGTGAGAAATTTAGTGCACGAATATGTTAAATTAACTTATCTTAATATTTTTATATTCTCTTTCAATTGTTTCTGTTGAGGTTCAGTAATAAACTGTGTACTTAAAAATTGCTATACTGTCTTTCTTAATTCATATATATATTGTTACTCTTACCAATTACGAATTCCGTGCAATTCATTCCTGTTAAAGTGTTCTTCACACTCTAGTGTGAACGAAGAATTCGCCCTAGTCTATGTCCGTCTGGTTGTCGCGTTTGAGGTAGGAAGAGAGGCATGCAACCCGTAGGACAGGGGCCCTGGCACGTAAAAATTGGAAACAGAGGTCGCTCTGTCAGTGTTGGGCAACAAACACCAAAGCACATTTTATAAAATAGTTTTTCAACAAATACCTGGGATGTAATGAATGCAATAATGACCTACGTAATGTGCCATGAAGCGAACCTTTGGAATTTCAATAAACTCCAATCTTGTAAGTGCATTACAGACACACATTCACATTAGTAAGACGGAACGAAAAATGATACTGTCATAACATTTTAAAAATAAATTTAAAATAATTAATAATAATAAGATATATAGAATACAATTACAAAAAAATCATCATAAAATCCAATTCCCTCTCCTATACACTTCACAATATGTACACTGTAACTTTTCTGAAGCTTATCACAGGTAAAGCGAATAAACAGATTACTTCAACAACCCCATCCGTCTTGTAGCGGAAATGAAATTTCGTTCCTTATTTGTAACACATTAAGCCAACAGGGGCAAGATGAAAATTATACTTGCTAGGGAAGGGCATCTCGTGGGTATATTAAGTGTTCCAACAGTTATCGCAGCCCTTACACATAAGTCACCGAATTTCTCTCAGCACCTGTTGCATTATCCGTGGGTAATTTAACGACGCTCTATTGAGTGTAGAAGTCCATCAAAGCTTTAAAATATCTTAAAATTATACAGTTTATGGAGTACTTAATGATTTTAGGACGGGGCCATCATTTACGCTTTGAACTCTTACCCCGAAAGTTTCTGAGATACACTAAGAAAAATCACGAAAATATGAGTCAACAATATCTGTTTCTGTCACTGAAATATAAAGTATCAGGAAAGCTAACGTGTGGCTATACTTCAAAATTTATGAGATTAAGTTCCGAGGTTAGTACATTATTTAACATCATCGTAACATAGAAATTATTTATCGTCAAAAGACAAATGAGAAGGTCTTTAATAATGAAGCCAAAAATATTGGGAAGGAAATGGCCCTATCGTGTCATAAGGCACGTCTGTATGATTTTCGCGATCAAGACTCAAACTGTGTATTATCCAAATAAAGCCAGGAAGTTTATTTAAAATATTCAAGAAATGTACAATTAATATATTTAACTCACGTAAAAATCCTTGGATTTTTTTCTCGTTGCTTTCATTGTACAACGCAGAGAGTGAATATAGATTTGGCATAATTATAACATCACTCACACCCAAGGACATTTGAATCCCCTGCTCTAAACCTTAAATCCTGGCGTCTAGCCTATTTTAACTTCGTTGTTTCTCCTGACCCTTCATAACAAGTTGTCACCATCTATCTTCGACATAAATTACACGTCAAAGGACGAAGTTAAAATCTCCGGAGTGACTGACGACAGAACTTCCACGCGTTTGCATAGCCTACAAAAACTCAGATTTTTATTCCAAAGTAAATATAGTTTGTGACCTGGAACGACACAGCGATGCGCTTTCATTTATCTGTGTTCTGGACGAGATAAGTGAAGTAAAATTGATTGAGAGCATCGGTTAATTATCTCTTCGTTCCGCAGTTTAATACAAAACACATCATCAGCTTAATGGGAATTGATAGCGGAAAAAATGCAAATACCCGCTTCCTATTGTTTACACGAATGTCAAATCTTTTAACTGGATATGTCGCAAGAGCGAGAGTGAGTTTGTACCTAACAACATTACATGTGTATGGTTTGGAACACACGCAAAACGAGTGTTTAAAAGAAACTAAAAAAAAAATAGATTTCAAAAACACAAAATATCCAAACTGCATTAACATGAAAATTGCCCACTGGATTGAATAATTGTTATACTAACATTGTTTTGGACACTACCCACTGTCTGGGGCATATTTGTCATGCACGACAAGTTCACTCTATTCCCGACTTTAGGCGGATTTTTATTACATTTCTAATTTTAATGTTAGTATAACTAAGATATTGTAACTCCAATCTCTCCTAATACTGCTACGATATTACTTCTTGGGTAAGTTTACATGATTACTTTCAGCTATTTATTTTGTTTTCTATATTCAATTTTCATTAATAGTATTGAAACCTTTACTTCACAGTCCAATATACACAACATTGGCATCACTACGAAATACAATCATATAAGTGACATGCGACACAACAACGGATGAAGATACAATATGAAGGACGAGAACATGATAAGAAAAATGAAAACTAAAAATTATTAAATATCAGTAAAAATCAGTAATTCAGTTAAAAAGTTTATAATATAACACCTGATGACGGCTATATATAGCCGAAACATGTCGTAAATGTTCCACATGTAAATCGAGTACTCGATAAGGAACGTAAAATGATATTTTAATCTTTTAACTATCTTATATTGTGATTGACGGCCAATTTTAATATATTTTTAATAGTTAGTATAACTGTTAGCGCTTTAATGTAGTGTCCGAAATGCCCTGAGTTCCGTCTGAACCACACAACAAAACATAATTACACTAAGGTTCGTCGTGTAAAGTGATGACTGAGGTCCATTTCCTTTCTTCTGTAAGAATAACTACAAGACTTAAATTTCTACACCTGATGACGGAATTTAAACACAGCTGCCAGGTTTAATCATGTCAAACGAAAGTTCTTGGAATTTCATCTAGGATTTATAGTTTAGATGCGTCATGTTTGTGTTTACAATTCATATATATATATTTATTCTTCAATTAATAATATTAATAATATTAATAATGTTAATTATATTGTTGATAATTTCACAGAATAATGAACAAATAACATAATACGCCACATAATATGCAAAAGAATCAGAAGATCAAAGGAACACCCACAACAATAACCTACAATTTACAATTAATGAAAACCGTGCATTAAAAAATATAGAATAGTTTTAAAAATAAAAACCTGAAGATGATGCTGAGTCATCGAAACATGTTGTAATATATAGCGCAAAATTGTAACATCGAGGAAACGATGAATGGCGTAGAATATTTATATCAATTTTAATTTTTAACATCAATATTTAAAATGGTTTGTGTATAGACTTGAAGAATAAATATATATATGAATTCATCTAGGATATAGACAATTTCGGATTCGAACTGAGATCGCTTTTAGGATGTAGGGTTACATCGTCAACAGACACTAGGTTCAGCTTCATCAGACAAACGTTCTAAATTCTATCAACTAGTAGAACAACACATGAAATATATTCCGCCAAAGACATTTTTACAATACGTATGTGAACTGGTACATTAATACGTATTAATAAATCTTCGATGGGCATGTGTTTATATTACCATTGGTTATCTTTCAATGAATGATAACTATGTCACGTTTCAATTGGGAGTTTTTTTTAAATCTGAGCTTTACTCCACTGAGCAATTCCTCACTAATTTCAAAGTTATTCTTATTTAAATACTATAATTTAATTTATGTCACATCAACCTGTCATACGAGTGAATCCCTAGTGAGTATCTACTTTGAGTTCATAGGACGTAAACTGATCTGTCAATCAGAAATAATACGTATATTTGTGTCAAATTATACTACGAATTTGGAATTACGGCTAATTAGCAGTTTCTGCTTGCTCGGTTCAACTAAACTTAGCTGCTATGACATTTCACGATCCCGACAGCAACAAAAACTTGATAACGCTCCCTTTACACCAACTACACAAAACAAAAGTACATTCTATAATGTCCATCCTCATTTTTGATCTGAGAAATCAGTTCATAGATTTTGATGGAATTCAGTAAACCTACAATAAAAGATGTCGTGAGAATTTCGTATTGATCCGTGCTGGTTGTTAATAACGCTAATGTAATCCAAGCTAAAACTGAAATTGTGTAACGTTTGTGGAAACCTATTCATCGCACGATGTTCATGCAGTCTGTCTGAGATCTCTTCGATTTAAAGCGTTTGAAAATTTTAATTTATATTATCGGTTCCATTAAAAGGCAATTTAAGGAAATTGTTAAAAATACCATGCACTTGGTGAGTCCGGTTCGGTGTGTGACAGCGAGTCAAATTTGCACCATATCTTAATATCAATAACTACAAAAAGTATAAAGTACTAAATAAGTGGACGGCATTCGATCCAACGTTTAAAATAATGCGCTAGTTTATAATGACAAAGCTGTGGAAAAAGACCTCCGGCAAATGGAAAATGCTTGTTGCACTCACTCACACCATGATTCAATACATGGAAACGAACAAAATGTGTTCAGCCAACAATGTTCGCTAGCTGAAGCATGGGATTTGCATGGTGTCATTTAGGATTTGCGTCAGAGCATAATTTGGACCGACAGATGGACGGACGGATGGAAGTATCAGCTCACATACCGATATCGCCCCACTTCTTTCTGACAGACTGCACCGAGCCGCCATTCCCGTACATTCAGTCGGGGGGGGGGGGGGGGGGTGGAGGATTTCGCGCCCAAAATAACACAAAGTTCACAAGGATCAATTTTGGCGGAAAATATTCGATTTCATCCGTCACAAAGTGCATAAAATTGTAAAGTATTGCTGAATAAACAAATTCTGAGGTACGTTTGTTTACATCAGTGTTATTCGGACCATCAAACGAAGTATTTAAGGTTTTGTCCTATTTTCGTTTTTATTTTTTTTTCCATTTTCCACTGGGTTTCATAACGTTAGTCATAGAAATCATGTCTAATTTGTTCTATGAAGTCCATTGGTAACTATATAAGCCACCCGCTTGGACAATCAGTAACCATTCTTTTGCATTTATGGGTTTCGTATGAAACTATAACTCAGATTACTAAGAAACGTATTAAAGAATTTAGTGATACGAATTTTAATACATTTATATCAGTCTAATCGGTTTACTATATGCTTGAAAAACCACAGACAGCAGTCTTACTATTTTTCAGAAACGCCTATATTCGGAACTACGTCCATACAGAGACTACGTTACGTGGCCGAAATTCTGAGCTACTGAACATTAAATCAGACACTGCAGAGCTATATAGTTATCACATCAACGCCGTTTAACAAGTTACGTCTTCAAGTCATAAACGACGTAGCCAAAATCTGGCACAAATACAAGCACGGCTTCTACACCCAAACAATGAAAAACGATCATATGAAAATGGGTCGGGAAAAGTCTCCTTTGCGTGTTACAGACCTTTTCATTTCTCGAAATTTCTAACGTGGAGAAAACTTTCGTTGGTTTTCCTCGAAATATTATGCTCGATGAGTTTCATAGCAAGTGCTCGAAATGTTCTATGTAAGCAGATTTGTTATTTATCTGAGATGTAGAACTCCCATAACGTTCGCCAAAATTAAACTCTTTAAAGCCCAGTGGTAGCTTTAAATCTGAACATGACGGTTTTGCATGAAAACCTCAAATCTTACAATTTCTTTATTTATCCGACCCACATGCCCAAAAGAATTCACTATTTATTTAAATTTAAAAACTATGACAAATTATTAAATTAATATTTTTTTAAATATCTCTCAAATTTCAATAAAAATTATGTAAAATTATACGTCACCATTTACAACTACATATACAGTCTTAAATCAAATTTATCTTAGAATTAATACATTCAAGACAGAGGAAAATTATTTGCAGTACTATTGTAATTTATAGGCTCCGAAGTGCGAAGGGTGGTTACATTCATCCAGTTTAGTGTTCCCGGGACAGAATTTTCCTCCGGAATTCTCTGGATAGAGGATTGTCACCACTGTACAGTGATATAGGACACTTCCCGTGAGGTGAGTGACAGGTTGTCAGTGCTGGTTTACTGATTCCACTGCGATGAGAGATGCCACATTGCACACACCTGTCCTGCAGCATGATTTCTATCAGACACCGATCCTAGTCAAAATATATCAATAACACCTGCCCGGATTCGTTTTCGGCTGCAGTGTACTGTCGACATGAAAGATTTATGGTTACTTACTTTAAGGCAGGTCTAATTTCCAAAATATGCGAATATCTAGGATGGAAAAGCTTTTTGAAACCATACTCTGGTAAGTTCAGGAAAATACTAGTTGTTAGGTTTAGTATTAGATTTACATTTCTCGTTTCGTGTAAAACTCACAGAGAAATTAAAACCACATTACGTTCAGAAAATTCTTAGTCTTCTGTCTACTAATCCGATTTTTAATACCGTCAAATAAAACTACTAACAACACACTATTAAGTAAGATTTGAGGTAGCACACTATTAACATTTATTACAATAAAATTACATTTTTCCTGAGACGCTTTGACTTGATTACAACATCATTACTATCAAATATGTAAATCAAAATTATTAAAAATGTTTAAAACTTTTATTTATTAAAACTATGTTTATACCAACAGGTTATTCAAAACTTTTCTATACGGTATAAAACACCACTTCTAAAAACATGTTCCACTACATTTTACATTTAAAGTTATGTTAACACTGAACAACTGTCATAAATGTGAGCTAGCAACCAAGATTCATTAACGCATTATCTGTAACGACAACCATTTGTAAAAAGAATAAACTTTTAAATGCTCTTACTTGAACAAATTTCATTATTCCATCGGTTATAATCAATGGGTTCTCTGTTGTATTTCAGAATACTCGCTTTATCTTAGAGCCTCGTTTCCCCTTTTGGATATGTAACCCCGCAGCAATGAAACCGGCCGCCATGATGGCAGTAACAATGGGGAGTATGACGGAGAGTCTGCTGTCATTTCATGTCCATAATCCTTATTGTCAAGCTTTACAATAACGTCAAGCGTGGGTCAACGTTGTCAACAATTCACCACAACACAATTCACGCACGCTGAAGAGGGGGCCATGTATTCTTTTGTCATCGGATGACGTTGTCATTAAACAAGAAACCAATTCTTCATGTTCTAATTACACACCTCATTCCAGCCTTTATCATCTGAGGTACATAAATATAAGATACATGTTGTTACAACAATGAATTAAGCTATGTGGCTCAACGTACACTTTTAAGCTCGAACATAAATAATGTGATACTGAACACAGATAATTGACTGTGTTAATTTTAGAACTCGACTTGGTAGTCATAGATTTTATTTCGCGTGTGAACGTAAGTTTCCGACACGCTTTGAAGTTTCATCAGTTCGGCATTCCGCATACTTATGCTTACGTCATTTACCTTGCCGTCTTAAAAAATGCCTTTCGGAATGTAGGAGGAGAGTTTAGTATGCCACATTCTACGTATGCTCCATTCTTTCCCACCCGCTCTTTCAATGAATGCCAACTTAAAATACGTGGTTAAGGTAAAGTCAAAGACTTGCTTAAGACAGTTGTCCAAAAATGGAACACCATTCACATCCGAGTCCAAATTTAACCTTAAAACCCAGTGTTAACTGCATTACCACTCGCTCTAGTAAACAGAAACTACGCAAATTTATTACATAATTTATTTACGTGATTTTATGAACCCAGGATTAAAAGGCGACTGTATCTTTGAACAAGATGTATTGATTTGTGTTTGTACTGGAGAAACGTGTTTTCTTTGCGGTACGGACTACTTTTTAAAATACTGTATTTAAAGTGATAAGTTTAATAATGTTCGGCGTTTTACTTCGCCCAAGAACATAACGCCTGAATCCATCCGCTCACTTTCCCACAGAACAATGAAAGTATTACCTATCTATCCTACGGCATAGTAATGGCTGTGACTTACCATTTTAAATATACGTGTAATTTTCTTTGTGTTCTTGCCACTTCGCGTCTTCTAGGTCCAAACAATTCCGACACCTGTTTTATCCCAAACTTTGTACGGAGAACTAATTATAATATAATTATGAGGTGACGATGGCTGTTGGGTTCGCAGTTCCTAGACACGTATCCTGCTGTGCCCTGCGCATTTCTCGCTTTGTACGAGATGCATGACGATTACAGCCGTCGATGACGCAAGAGGCGAATGTGTGTGGGTTGAAATCAATTGCCATACGCGCGCGGGTGAGCTCAATGTCATACAAATTAAAACGCTAGGCTCTATGATGGATAATTAATCTTCATCTGACTTCATCAGGGTGATCCATGTAAACGTTCAGGGCCGATAATAGGCGATCGGGGTGAAAAATTAGCAGTGATTTCCTTTTTTCCGACTCATTTGCTAAGCGAATTGGTCTTTCAACAGGCTTGACTTCAATGTCTGCCTCCACAGTACGCTTAATGTTGATTAGCCTCCAGAGAAATCTTTCTTCACTGCATATAAAATTAAATAACTCGTAGTGAGTATAAATATTATGTCATCCGTAACTGGTTTCTATTTGACATTTGCCTTGAAACTACGCACAGTGCCATGAACTATACGACAATAATATAAACTAGTATATATAAAATTCTCAACTTTTAGCAAATTTTTCCAACTAATAAATTGAATTTGGATTTGCATAAATAAAAATAGAAATTACCGTGTGTGGTTTTACTCCGTTGCTTCTTCAACGTTCAACATGTGACTGCCCAGTTCTCTGTTTGGATATTAATGACGTCTGGATTCAGAATTCTAGAGCACACAAATACAATCAATGTTCTGTACGAGATTTCATTGGCAAACATAAAAAGGGCTTACTTGATCGATAATAGCCTATTTATCTGGGGCAGCTCACTGTCCTTCGTGGCTCATGACGTAGCTACGAATCATTAGCACTGCTGCTTTGCATTCGAAAAGTATCGGGTTTGATTCTCAGATATCCTGACTAGGATTTTGCACCGTTCCCCCAGTCTCTCTACAAAAACTATGCGATAATATCTTAAAATTTTCAAAGTGGTTTCTTCTACATCTTCACAATTTTCAGATTGATCATAATCATAATCGATATTCCGCTATATAACACATGCAGTTGATAGAGCTCACTACAAGTTCCAAAATTTGTCTACGTAGTATCTTCCTTAAACAGTGGGATATTATATAAAATACGATCAGTTTAACGCAAAAAAGTGTTTTAAACTTATAAAATTTCATATAATAACGTGTCTGTACTAAGAGGGCCCGAAAGTGATACTGTAGTGTCGAATCATGTAGCCTGCCCATAATATAATATCCAAAAAATGTTCTTGTGGGTGGAAATTAATATTAATTACAGGAAATCTGAAGCTCTTCAGTTCGCCGTTAATCGTCTCTTGTACCCCCAGTATCGATAACAACCTATCTGTGCAAAGAACTTTTTTGTTTCCATTTTAACTAACAAATGATAAACTATTCTCATGATTCCAGGAACAGAATATAAAACTTCTAACTGATGAGACTTGAGCTTGCCCGTCACACACTCTTCTAGAATGGCGGTCACTTTAACAAAAAGGCCGAAATTGGTCTCAACGTGGTTTTTAAGTTAGTTCCACATTAAAAGTTTGGGGCCCCGAGTTGTGGTTTTCTTTGTCCAATGTACTCCATTATCAATTATATAGGTTCTCTGTTTCAGCACAGAGTCGTGTTGAATGAGACCGAACTCTAATTGAATACTTCTACAGAAGTTGGCTGCCCTGTCCCTATGAGCGAGGGAACAATGGAACAGAACGAATCCAATTACTTTCTGCACTGTGTGTATGCTTTCGAAAGAATTAATTAAATGCGGGAGATAAATGAAACAATTCTTGGACTTATTGTTTGCCTGAATTTCACTATGTTGAGGCTAAAACATTAAACCGAAACCACTATTTTCAAAAGGGACATTATTAACTGAAAACCAACACCAAAGCCTACGGCATAGGAATTTGAATTTTATACTTCTGTTACGAATTCAAAACGCGATAAACAAAGTTTTCTCAAAATTTATTTTAACCCCTTTTGCGATAGGAAGTCATGCCTCACTTTTCAATCTAAATAACATTTCATTATTTACAATTAGTAATTCTTTCGTGTATAACTTACGTATACATTTTTTCTTTCTAATCCACTTGGAAAACAGTTTGCATTTTAAACACGAGAATAAAACTCGTATGTCCTTCGTAGAATATTCATAATGACCCACAATGCAATGCCACAACACGCAACACATTAAAATCTCGAATTTCTCATCTAAAACCATGGCAAATGGCAATACAGGACAAGAGTATTCAGTATGATATAAATATTTGTATATTACTCACTCATAATTTTATTTTCATGAATATCTTATTGCTTACTGCTTGCAGTAGATACGTATATCTTTCTAGAAGCAAAGTTACTTCTCTTTGCACTACCAACTTCATGGCACGCAAAAAATACACAATATGATACTGGCTTTATTCCATACTTCTGTAGGTTGGTGCCTTATTTCTTGGCTACTGTGATTTAATGACATGACTTAGCGCTCTATTATTTGTGTGTTTGGATACGGAATCTTCAGTTTATGGCCGTACACATGTGGTATCACGCTAAGCTTAAGCTATGATATATGGGGCAATGTGAAAACCTCAAAGAACCTCAAAATCCAAAAACGGGGGGCGATGTCACCATAGAGACAAAGATTTCACATTGGGAATACTTATGTACCACCTGCTTTAAAAATCAGTATCTGTGTATTCTGTATTTATGTGTAAGTTATGATTCCTGTTTTAAATCGTGTTAACCACTTGATCTTTGTAATGGTCAAGTCCTGTGTTTTCTTTCCGGTACGGGCTGAATTCTGAAACATTATTTAGATGAGTCACGGCTTTAAAGGGATATCATAATCTCAATCGACACTTTTAGAATGAGCTTCTGAAAGAATCTTTGTTAAATAAGCCGCACAGCGATCTTCATTGATTTTTAATGCGAATTCCTTACCATTTTTCCTCTCTCTCTCTCTTTGATTCCCTTAAATCCCAAATGCCTCAAGCAATTACAATTTTTGTTTTCCGGCATCCCCAGCGAAATTAACTCAATTACTGGTTTGCCAAAATATATATAATATGGATCCCTTAGGTCACAAGCCTATAATATTAATTCCTCTTTTAGTTCAGTTCCCTTATTTGTGAGAAAAATTTGAACAGAAAGTCTGAACCTTTAATATTCATATATTAAAAGATCTAACGGCTTGTGCATTAGAAGCTGGCCTGGTAACGCGCATTTAACAAAGTCCTACAATATGACGCACACCTATATAAATAAATATGGCAATGAATAATAATAACTAATACATACGTCAAATAGTATGTATTACTGTGCCATATGTCTAAATACAATTCATTTCCCGTAGAACTGTCAGTTTCTGTTTGCTGCTAGTAGGGTCGCTATACACCACTGGAAGTTTAGAGACTGGTTGAAGGTTTTCTTCAGGCAACCTGAAGATGGAGACTATATATTACTCCGAAATATCAGTAAGCACGTGAAGACTAGTCACAACTCGGTTACCATATTTCGAACTTGTTCGCTGGGTACAAGTGCACCGCCATTATGCATTAAAACTAATAAAATCAGTTAAAAATAAAAACGCTACAATAAATTACATGAAGCTTATGAAACCCAATGCTTTACAAAATATCAGACGGCAAATAATCCGACTTAGAACTGGGAGGAAAGTACTCCGAAGACCGTCCAGGGTGCAGGTTTGTCATGGGTTTTGTTAGTTGATCCATACGAAAGCGATAATATAGGCAAACAGTTCTACAGCCGAAGATTTTCGTCTTCTGGGTTGTTGCGCTGTGTAGTCTGGTCGATGTTAACCAACGTTTCAGAGGTCATACTGCCTCCGTCATCAGGGCGATGAGTATGAAGATTTCTGTCTTCTGGGTTGTTGCGCTGTGTAGTCTGGTCGATGTTAACCAACGTTTCAGAGGTCATACTGCCTCCGTCATCAGGGCGATCGCCCTGATGACGGAGGCAGTATGACCTCTGAAATGTTGGTTAACATCGACCAGACTACACAGCGCAACAACCCAGAAGACAGAAATCTTCATACTCACCGCTGTGAGAACCTCAAGTCTTACACAGTTCTACAGCCCTATATTCCATTTATACCCAGTCAGCGGACACAGCACGACCCTAATCGACTTTGCTGTCGATAGAACGTCGTTACATGACCCTGGTACTATTCTTCTCGGTCTCATTGACACATGCAGTACACACTCAATATCCACAAATTCCATACAAGTTAAATACATAAATTCCCATGCTCCTAAACAGAACAAACATCTTATTTATAAGATTATAATTGATTACTATTTATTTAATATACCCTGTGCGCCACCTTTGAAGGAATCGGATACAAGACGGGTTACTGTTTAGTAAATGACTGCCAGTTAAAACGACTTACTTCACAATATTAGCAGGGTAATTAATCTTTCCGAATACCAAGCCTTTTTGCCTCGTAATGTCCAACGCTGCCAAGGTTTTTGAGGACGTGGAAAATCGATGCGAACTTGCAACATTCTGTGATCTTTTCATTAAACTGATATCCTATGCAACATGTTCATGCCTAGTACCCACAAGTCCTCCAAGTAAATGACACACGGTCAAAGCTTCAAATACGAGTACAATTATTTGAGATGTAAACCTATAAACAAGTTAGATTTACGATAAATCGGTATATGGATACGGGCAGAAGATCATTTTATTTAATATCCTGTGCTACGGAAAATATCATAGATGATTACCTCCACTGAACAGAGTGTTGTTACATTAAACTCCATATTAAGCATCACATACTCGTGGTAAAAACTGTACACAAAGATGTGTAACAATCGAATTAAATACTCCGAGTGTTTAATCCCTTGTTTTCACGTCTGTACATTGGCACGGTGAACGACGTTTTGGAAATCGTGCCAATCTGACTTTGGTCTGCAAAACATTTTCTTCCCTTCTCTGCGGGAGAAATAGAATCAGTTATGTTTTGGCTGGTACAAAGCAGGCATTGTCCTTGTCTTTTCCTCAGTCCAAATTGGCTCAGTTACAACAAAACATATTTAAGATCAGAAACCATAATGTTATCCCCTTTCAAATATTTTCGTTAGGAAATGTATTGAACTGGGCTAAACCAGGTCTCCAGACACTCCGGAATCGGGACACTAATCGCCTGAGCTACGGAACGACCATATTTGTTACTTAACTTACTTCATAATTCCAAGAATTAAATTGTAAAACATCGTAAATAATTGAATAAAAATTTTCTTGGATATTATCCATCGTCTAGTAAATATAAAACGTAAAACGACGTTTCGGAGATGGGACTCTATCTCCATCTTCAGGTTCCTACACAGTTGGGCCCACTAGATAGAGCTAATCCGGAGATAGGGATTAGCTATATCTAGTGGGCCCAACTGTGTAGGAACCTGAAGACGGAGATAGAGTCCCATCTCCGAAACGTCGTTTTACGTTTCATATTTACTAGACGATGGATAATATCCAAGAAAATTTTTATTCAACTGATTCATCACCATCGTCAAAAAGTTTTAGATTTGATATCGTAAATAATACCGAAACCAAAGTTATAGACACGATACTAATTTACGTGAACCCTGTTGCTTGTAAATTAGATTTGCATGGTTGCAAGTTCTTCTTTCTTGTAAAGCAAACACGAGAACAGATGGCGGAGAGCCTCTGGAAATAAGACCACTACAGATTCTCTAGAGGAATGTGGCAATGGTTAATCCATTTTACGAACACAATGTCTGACACTTGTAATTCTGACCAGTTACCTAGCGCACAGTTTTAGTGCCAATACTAAAAAAGCAGGGCACACTGAAGCCCGGAGCGTGTAATTGCTACGCGAATGTTGTTGGCACTACTTTATACATCTTAGAGACTCTGAAGCATCCATCTGAGACGAGTAACACTGACGTAGTGTTCAGAATGAATGAGTCGTGAAGCGGCTACAAATTTGTTACACCTGCTACTCTAATAATGTAACATTTTATCTCGGGCGTTTTGATAAATAGTGGCATATTAGCACAGCACAACACCAAACACTAGTACAATGAAGACACGAAATCTACAGCACCCAAAATCTTAAGTTGATAATACTGGAATACATAAAAATATCCTACATCAGAGATATCAGTACGTACACTATTTAATTGTTTTCATATGATAAAAATAATGATAAAATAAATTATAAAAGTATGATTAGTACACCACAGTATCAGAGAAATATTCATGTTACAAGATACACACTTGTCACCATTGAACAGTGGGTCCTGAGGTTGCGAAATGGGGTACAAAGACACCAGATAAGGAGCGTACCTCCAAATACACAATAGGAGGCCGCGGACAGCCGACAAGCGGAACCGATCTATCCGACCAAGTTTCTAAATTGCCCGACTGGTTCCCACATCTGAAAACAATTCTTCACGTGCCGCTTATTTATCGCCCTGATGATGGAGGCAAAAAAACACCTATGAAACTTCGGTAATATTCTACCAGACAACACGGCGAAACAACCCGGAAAACAGTAATCTTCGAAAATTATAAACGCGGTTTTCACACCAATTTTCATGTCACCTGTCTACTGGCCAATAACAAACACACAAAAACGCGTACGTTGTTATGAACTCGTGAGACTGTATGTGCTTATAAAATTACTAAATTAGGCTAAAAATGAGTCGGTTTATTACTGAAAAATGTGAGTGGGCAACTTTTGCTGCAAATGTTAAAACCGAAATATTAATCTGAATTAAGCCATTTCTAATTAACACATTTTTTCCATTCAAAGTAAAATAAATTACATTCAATGTTAATTAATTAAGGCTTCACTGCCTTTCCATTTTTGGTTTATGCATATTAATACTTGTTTTTTTTAATTCTGTGTTTCATAAGTTTAAAATGATAAATTATAATACGATGCCAAAAGGCCTATCCGCTGAATAAGAACGTCGAAAACAGAAAGTAGCTTATCGAATTGCTGTTCTAACCCATCATACCTGTAACTCGAACGTTTATATTACATTTGGTTGTGTTATTTGTGTTAGACCCACAAAACAATGACCACGCATTGGTTTGTATTCATTGATCTTTACACAAAAAACTCATTGCAAATGCGCACGTTTGTCCTTTATTATACCACACTTTGAAGTTTGTTTAATGTGGTGATCGGGTCACATAACTACAAAGTTTCATTTCAATCCACATAAATTAATCTACAGTGTGTTCATCTCATTATAGAAACATAATATCTCAAAACAATCGTATTGTTGACAGGAAATATACCTAACAGTGACCTCAACTTGACATGAGTATGGCCATTCAGAGGCCCACAGTTCGGCAGAAATAAGCATGAGAAAACATGACCTTGAAATGACCTTAAAAAATTTAAATTCCTCTATTCGTCAAACGCTTTTATACACTAAAAAGATAATATTTTATAGATGCATATCTAGGTCTTTGTGGAGCTACATTTCATAGCATAAAGGAGCTGAAAGACCCCCTCGCCCATGTCTACTTACAGATGGACGCAATGCTTCAAATTTGGGAGACTAGGTTACCTCAAAAGAACATTGATCGAGAAGGTCCTCAAATGTATCCTACCTCTTTTTTCTTTGTGGCTTTATCGACTAATAGTGGTTTTACTGCAAAATAGTGCTATTTGCGGCCCTTTTCGTAATTATAATAAACCAAACAAAAAATTCCATAAAAATAATACATTTCTTGACTGGCTGAGCAAACATGAGTTTCTCAATAAGGATTATGATATATACAGTTTGTTAGTTAGTTAAGGCGAAATAAACTGAATTGACTCATGATCAAATATGGAGTCTTCGAGTTAGCGCAATTCAATATTCCAGTTAAAATATCAGAGATTTATTCCACAGTGGTACTGTGTGGGAGTGTAATTTCACTACGCGACAGTTCTAGGAATATTATATGACGTATTTAGCTCCTTTTATAACGTAACAGTCTATTCTATTCATTTTAAATCAATAACACATAGTACAGATGGAATGTTATAAATGAGAACTCACAATACGGAATGTATCAAAACAAGATTATAAATGTTAAATCAGGGCTGGACTACACAGTTTTTCACATGCGTACTTTGCACTCCTGCATTTTGAATGCACCCAGCTGTTCCAAATTTCCCTGATGAAAATGCTGACCTCTAATTCCACAGAAAGGCATTGCAAACCAATTTAGGCCTTCATACTTTCTACTGATAGCACCACTAACGTAAGCTCTGCATCCACCATGATACTTTCGCAAGAAAACCCCGAAGGGGTCACGACGGCCAAGCTGACCACAGACGATGGAAAAAGAGCTCTAAACCCTGACATTCGTCTTTCAATTCTTCATCAGAAACTGACAGTTGAGAGGAAAGCATAATTTTAAATAGAGGATGCTGATTTCTTACACAGAATGTTAAGAACCTTCGGAAAGGGAGAAAAACATATTTAACTAAATTTATTTTTAAAAGTACCGGACAGTGACTCCTTACTTATCACCATCAAACCGAAAGGTAAATACAGAATTAATTCACAACCATTTTGGTGCTTGACAACGTAAAAAATTCATGTCAACATAACTTATAAATATGATTTATCAAAAATTAAATTAAAAATTGAATTAAAAATGGTTGATCCTTACCAACTCTGACGGGTTATGCTAGACTAGTTCTCACAACGATAAAGTGTGTTACGTACCTCCCCTGACAATTACTTTCCCGCACAACTTGTGGCAATAATTTAAATTATCTGGTGAACACTAATTTAAATAACATTAAAAATTACTCTTTACTTTTCTGAAACCTAAGTAAATTTGCCTACAACCGAGTTATGAGGCTGCTTAGTCGTGTATTTTCACATTAAATATTCATAAGTGAGCATTTTAATTTGATATATGACGTATTCTTCCCCTTCGTTTGTCTCGTATCTTTAGCTACCTCAAAAATAACGAAATAAGTTAAGAAGATAAATATCGCATACTTCACATCCAAGTAAAAAAGTTGCCGCATTATCACGGAACTTATTAATGCTTTCACGAGTATAAAGAAGCTAGAAAATAGCTTTCATCTGTCTTCTTCTTCCCCGCGGCCCTAAAGCATTCGATCGCTTATGAGGCATCTCGCAAGCATCACAGAATCGAGGTATTTCAGAAGCCTCGTTTACTTCGCTGGAGCTTCATCCATTTTCATCTCCCACCGTCTTTTGAAAACCAAATACGCTCAGAAATTTCATATTCATAAACACGCGCTCACTCCGTAGTACGTATTTAAGGAACGTAAAAAGTTAGTACAGGTAGTGAGTCACCATGGCGGATTTTACATAATTAACTCGCCACAGACATTTTTGAAATTTTGAACATTAACAGGTCATGCTTTGACTTTTATTTTGAACCTAATATAATGAACTTGTGTGTTTGTAAACACAAACATAGTTCGCAAAGATAAATATATATGCCATCTCCTAGAGATGACTGTCTAAAAGAAGTCGTATCGTGCAGCCTGATAGAAGTCTCACGGACGCTTTCTGCCCCCATTATCATCGCCCTGATGATAAAGATATCAAACATATCTGAAACGTCGATAAACTTTTACCAGACTATACTCATAACACGCGGTGAACAGTACAATTCCGTAGCAATTCTATAGCATTATTCTACATTAATAGCATTATTCTACATTAATATATATAATATTTAATGTATTAAAAAATACATTAAATATTATATATATTAATGTGTGGAAAGATTTTGCGTAAGTAAAATTCCAACCAATTTATTTAAAAATGACAAAACTGCTTAAAGACAAACAAACAATTACATGTTCAACTAGGCAGCCGACTGCTGTTAAATGACGCGAGGACTGCCCACAGCTCACAGATGACTAGAATGTTAATGTGAGACGGGCAGGAACAGGTGTCTTTATTATGTAATTCGTGCCAAAACCCTCGCCTTGTGCTAAGAATGCACCGCAGTTACTGAGAACCTCAAACCAGGTGCTACAGAACACTTTTGGTAATTTCTTATAAGTACAAGTAGATTGTTATTTTGTAGATACAACGCGATGGAACACAAAAAAGGGGGAGGAATCATCGTAATTAGATTAAGATAACTAAAAGTGTCAAAATGATTTAAATGTTCAGCCGAAGCCACAATTAAGAAGATACTTTTGTTGTAAAATGTGATACACACTCAAATCCCAACGAACACATATGTCCCTTTACGTGTTAATTGCTGGACATCTAATGTGACTGACTCCCTTCTTAAGAAGCTAATTTTCTCTGTTACTTAAGAAAATTCCCAGTCATTTATTGACCTGCAGGGTTCATTACGTGTTCACAAGAGCCCGCCACCGGTTCCTATCCTGACAGTCCAAGACCTTCATTTCCTTCCGCCTTTACCCTCACAAATTCGACTAGTCGTTGGTCATATCGATAATGCTTAAGCATAATAAATGGTAACAATTTAAAAAATTTTTCAAACACTGGAATCTGAATTATTAACATCCTTCACATGTTTTAATGGTTATTTACACAGAATATGTACTGCATATTTTAAATCCTAAGCTCACAAAATCATTCATCAAGTACTGAAGAAATGAAACAAATCGCGGAAAGAAAGATAAAATAAAATAAAATAAAATGAGACCAACATCGCCAAGTCTTGGTGTTATTGAGGAAACGTGACAGAGCTTAACGCAGAAGACGAAATAGAGGGGAAGAAACTAATAATAAAAAGAGTTAAGGAATTCTGACATTATTTATGGAAGGCGGTGCTTTAAACCATTTGGTGGCGTTAGTGTGGCGCGGTGTACAAAAGTGCGTCCCTCTTGTAATCTGCCACAAATCTTATAGTATGTTCAGCACCAGCCGGACTGCGAGGACAAAGAAACGGATCATAAAGAACTGCACCTTTTGTTCTCTTTTTAAAAGTCGGCACTCGCTGGGGCCTTTAAAAAGAAGGGGGAGTGCTGTGAGCTACGAGAAAAGAATGAAGGCAGGTGCTTATGATGTCCTAGGGTCCATGAAGTGACTGGCAATCAATGTGTGTTTGGTGCAGCTTTCGCTAAGACATCCAAGGAACACTGAATTAAATTACCCAAGATGCAGTCTGACGGGAACGGGAAAAGAATAGGACGAGAGTTTGGAGAGCGACTTGAAACACACGCAAGGAATTCTTGACCGTGTTCCATGTCCCCCAGGTCAATGAGAAGCACATACACATGCTTATAGTTCTGGTACCTAGTGTCACGACGAAGCACTAAGAACGAACACCCTGCTTTTAACAGATTCTTAAATATCTCGTTTTAAGCGACACAGGTTTTCTAGTGTGACACAGTCTGCAAGATTCATGACCGCATAAAGCCCCACAGAAATTATGGGCTCTCATACATCGCAACTCCTTCGTCCAAGATTTAAAATCTGAAGGCAGCAAACCGAAATTCTAGCTCCAGTGGACACAACTCTTACTTCACTTCAAGCAGACACAAACATGGTTGTCGAGTGGTTAACATTCTTCCTTCGTATTCGGAGGTCTCGGCTTTAAGTCTCGGCCCGGAGACCGGCTATCCTGATTCACGATTTTCTCAGTCACTTCAAGCAAATGCCAAGACAGCATTCCTACCTTAAATCAGGCTACTTTCATATACGTCCTCTCAAATTTATTCATTGACCATCGTAACGTTCGACGCTGCATTGTCTGAGTTACTGTCCGCATCGTTAAATAAACAATAAATAAATAAGTAGATATATTGTGTTCCATTGCCGTTCCGATCTCAGTTGTGGGCAGACTAGACTTATACTGAGATTATTTTAGTTCCTTGGTCTCCCCTTAAAAATTTCGAAACTGTGCCTTAACGCCGAACATCGCGGTAAATCTTAGTCGGCCCTTTTAATTCAAAGTAGTCATACCACATCTCATTCGATGTCACGCATAAGTTCGTCGAATTAAACATGACGAGTCTGGGAATACCGGAGCTCGAACCTCTGAGAGAGCAGCGGCTAACTAAACGAATATAATTCAATCAAATAATTTTACACAATACAACACCTAGTAATCACTAACTCGAATTTTTATCAACACAGTCTTGCGACCCACATATTATAAACTATTTCATTAACAGAATAAATGTTAAAATAATACGTCGCTTCCAAGTCCTAGACAGAGAAATGGATTCAAAACAGGTTACAGCCAGAAACTGATTATATTAATATATTAAGTCTAGACAGTGGCCAACCGTCTCAGCATTACAAGAGTCATCCTTCTTAGTTGCTACGAGCAATTTTCAAAATTGCCTCCTTTCCGTGACGATCACTGAATGATAGAAGCTACTGGCCTTGTTTCAAATGTCACGTAAATAGACACATGACCCCGAAGACAGTCAAAGCAACAAGACTTATATATAGATGACAGTAGCGTAGTTTGAGAAATTTCTTCTTGTCGCTGTGTGGATCCCATTCTAACGATCCTTCAATGAAAAGGACAATGCCACAGGGTACCAAAACAATGAATTCACTGATCAGTTTGTAATACAAAGTCAAGGCATTCTGGGTCTTAACTAATGCTCATTGCAGTTCACACAAGAAACTGTTGGACACCCATGGCATACGAGAATATACGAGGTGCGATCGGAAAGTTTCTAGACTGCGCGTATAAAAACCCGTACACTTATATCAGGTATTAAATTCATCCATCACCTTCGAAGTAGTTCCCCTGGGAGTGAACACAACGATCCCAGCGCCGCTGCCAAGCCTGGAAGCATCCCTGGAAATCTTTCTTTGTCAGCCTGTCAAGCACCATCTGCGATTCTGCCTGAATCTCTTCTATCGTCTCAAATCTCCTTCTCTTTAGCTGAATTTTCATCTTTGGGAAGAGGAAGAAGTCACACGGCGAATAAGGAGGGTGCGGGATGACGGCCATGGTGTTTGAGGCCAAAAGATGCAGAAATAATAACTAACTAACTAACTAACTAGATGGCTTACCGAACCCGAAGGTTCATCACCGAATTAACCAAAGCCCTCCACCGGACCCTGTCCTGGGCCAACAAAATCCAGTTTCCTTCAACTCCTATCTCCCATAGATCCCGCCTGAGATTATCCTCCCATCTACGTCTAGGTCTCCCCAGCGGTCTCTTCCCTTCAGGTTTCCCAACCAGTACCCGGTGCACACCTCTTGTCCCATCCATGCGCGCTACATGTCCCGCCCATCTCACTCTTCTCGACTTAATCACCCTCACAATACTGGGGGAGCAGTACAGATTTTTAAGCTCGTCATTGTGCAGTTTTCTCCACGCCCCATCGTCTTCCCTCTTAGGCCCAAATATCCTCCTCAACACCCGATTCTCAAACACCTGCAATCTGTGTTCCTCCCTCTGAGTGAGAGACCATGTTTCGCACCCATACAAAACAACAGGCAAGATTATTGTTTTGTATACTTTAATTTTCAGGTTCTTAGAAATCAGACGGGAAGACAAAATATTTTGGATTGAGAAGTAGCAAGCATTTCCGGAATTTAGTCTCCTCCTAACTTCCTCACAAGTATCATTTTGATTTGTTATTGTTGTTCCCAAATATTTGAACTTTGTAACCCTTTCAAAGGATTTATTAGCCACCCTAAGATAATTTTGCCCGCCTGTCTTCTGATGACGAGATACTAACATGTACTTAGTTTTTTCTGAATTTACTTCCAGCCCCACTTGTCTACCAGCCTCTAGTAAAACTTCTGCGTTCCTCTTTATTGTATTTATATCGTCCCCCAATAAATTAACATCATCAGCATATGCCAATAGCTGATGTGTCCCATTCAATTGCAAACCCTCCTGCCTACCTTGGACCTTCCTGATGGCGTATTCTAGCGCAAAGTTAAAGAGCAAGGGAGACAAAGCATCTCCTTGTTTTAGACCGTTCTTGATGAGGAATGTCTCAGATACATATTTACCTACTCGAATTTTGCTACAGGTTTCATTTAAGCACATTTTTATTAGACCCACTAGCTTCTTTGGTATACCAAATTCAATAAGAATATTATATAGCACTTCTCTCTTCACAGAGTCATAGGCTTTTTTGAAATCTATAAATAACTGATGTACGGTCCCACCGAACTCCCATTTTTTCTCTAGTATCTGACGAATGCAAAAGATCTGATCAATCGTTGATCTGTTTCGTCTGAACCCACACTGATGATCCCCAATAATTTCATTCGCATATGGGGTTAACCTTGCCAAAAGAATGTTGGATAGAATTTTGTATGAGGTTGATAGCAGCGATATTCCTCGGTAATTACCACACTCAGTCTTGTCCCCCTTCTTATGAATAGGAATAATTATGGATTCCTTCCACTGTTGTGGCATCTCTTCCTTATCCCAAATTAACTGAATAAGCTTATGGATCCTCATATGCAACCCTTTGCCACCTGCTTTAATTAATTCGGCCGGAATCTGATCAATTCCTGGAGATTTATAACTTTTCAACTTCCCAATGGCTAGTTCCACTTCATCTAAGCTAGGTTCTGGCACCAACAGTTCAGCTGTATGCATTTTAATCTGTCTAATATCACCAGTATTATGAACATTTAAGAGCTCGCTAAAGAAATTTTTCCACCTATTCACAATTTTTATTGGATCTGCAAGCAAATTGCCACTATCATCCTTTACCAAATTAGTCTGGGGTTGATATCCTTTCTTAAAGTTATTAATGCCTCTGTACAGGTCTCTGATGTTTTTTTCCTTATTATTTGTCTCAAGTTCAGCAATTTTGCCCTTCAGGTATTCCCTTTTCTTAGTCCTAAAGGTTCTACTAGCCTCACGTCTCACGTTACATAGATTATCCGCATTTGTTTTGTTTGGGTTCTGCAACCATTGAAATTTTGTTTGCTTCCTTCGATCTATTAATTTTGAACATTCTTCATCAAACCACGGTTTATTTTGCTTTCTCCTGTAGTATCCTAGTTTCTCTTTTGCTGAAATTTTGATGCAGTTTCTGACATTTTCCCACTCCCTGTTGATGTCCACACTTTCATTATCCTCATTTGCCTCTAAAATTTGAAACCTATTCGAAATTTCAACTTGATATTGTTCCTTTGCCTCTCCCTCACTTAATTTTTTCAAATCAAATCTTTCTGTGTCAAAATTTTGTTTAGTTCGTCTACTTACTGAAAGCCGCTCCCTCACTTTTGCTACCACCAGATAATGAACAGTGTCGCAATCTGCTCCTCTGAATGATCTCACATCAATTACATTTGTCTGCCTTCTCTTATCTACTAAAACATGATCTATTTGATTGTGTGTTCTGCCATCTGGAGAAGTCCAAGTGTATTTATGAACATCACGGTGTGGAAATTTTGTACTTTTTACAATTAAATCTTTTGACGTAGCGAAGGTTACTGCTCTAAGACCGTTATCATTACTAAGTGCATGGAGACTCTCGCTGCCTATTGTGGGTTTGAAGATATCCTCCCTCCCAATTTTTGCATTGAAATCTCCTAGCAGAATTTTCATGTGATACTTGCCAAATGTATCAAATACTGATTCCAATTCTTCATAAAAGCTATCCTTGATATCATCGCTTTTGTCTTCAGTTGGGGCATGAACATTAAGGACAATGATGTCGCACCAACGTCCTTCCAAAATTACGTAAGACAACCTGTCACTAACAAATTCTACTCTCTTAACTGCTGCCCTAATTCTGCTATGAACAAAAAAACCCGTCCCTAGCTGATGATTGTCATTCCCCTTTCCATAGAAAAATGTAAAATTGTCCACTGGGATCATGCCCTCCCCCTCCCATCGCACTTCCTGCACTGCCACTAAGTCTAACTTATAATTCCCTAATTCCCTACACACTGATTTCAGTGCCCCAGCCCTATAGAGGCTCCTAATGTTCCAAGTACCAAATCTCATGTCCTTTCTCAATTGCCGTGGTCGTGCCAAAGAGTCCGTCCTGATCCGAGGCTTGGTTGATTTTTTCGTAACACATATTTTTTTTAAAGGTGAAAGGTTGTTAGCCCTACACCCAACCCCCAACCTGGAGGACCAGGGTATCACTCTTAGTCTAGCGCATCTCCTTAGACCTGTCCGGCTTGGGTGACCCTACCATGAGCCGAAGCTCAGGCCGGCATAGCCCTAAGGGTCATTTGAGCACGCAAGCCTCCTCACCCGGCAGATTGCCTTCGACAAGGTGGTGATACCTTCGAGGGGGGATGCAGAAATAATACATTTTAAAAATACACGGGCCTGTACATTATCAACTACTCTTGTATAGGCCCTACGCAGGTCTTAAGTTCTACTTTTATGTAACGGGCTTGGTGCTCATTACTAAAAACCATAATGAAGAGATTGTCCTATATTCGGAGGTTAGTAGCAGAAGCGTTTCTGCTCAACACAAAGTTGCTGGTAAGAGAAAACACAACACAGTCTTCTCTACTTGTTCATTCATTACACACAGCGCGCTCCTGTGAGAGTGTAGTAAGTAATTCAGTAAACCTAAAGCTTCTTCATACCACGAGCAACCACAAAACCTCTGCAGTTGCGATATTTTAAATAACTTTACGAGCAAAGACGAGTTTTGTAGTACAATACAGTCTACTGTCAGTCTAGAATTCTACCATGTTGGTATTAACTCGGAACTGAATTAAGTCATATACATGCAGAATTGTTATATTCACAGCGATGCTTTAATTTGAAACAAAACTGAAGCCAATTTCGATTTTTTTTTACATTTCAGGAATATATTATTTATAATGCAAACAATCCAAGGGGTGTACAAATATATCATAACTAATTTTTCAGTCGCCATTTTAACGTCACAGAAGTACTTGAAATATTCATGCTAATAGAAGATTTTAATACCAGTAACTCAATACATAAACAGGAATTTAGTTAGTGCATTTAAACCCTCTAAAGTACATTTAGGTTTCAAGGAAGAGTCATATTAAGCGCATAACAAACCCAATAGTCGACTTCTGAGAACCCAAAACAGAACCATGCTTCACCACAAATATGGAAACTGCTGCTAAGTTCCTTAAGTGTTCGCTAAGTCCGATTCCCACTCTGACTCCACTTCACTCTTCTAAGACTGAAAGACATTGGAATGCCACTACCACGAACATAGCTACGTCTCAGTTGCTGTCTGTCACTCCAGCTTCTAAATCACGGCTTGAGTTCAAAGTTCATGAATACGGAAAGGATTATTTTTCATTTATAAAACTCATATAATTAGAACCGACATCATGTAATTACGAGTTCAACGAAAACTGAACACTGACACTGGACAGTTTCAGGGGAAAAAAACAATTTATTAACGAAACTAAAGTTCGTACGTATGATTTGACGTTTTCGCAGCGGTGAATACTCGTATGAACATTTCTGTCTCCTGGGTTGTTGCGCCGTTTCGGAGGTCATACAGCCTCCGTCATCAGGACGATGAATCTGAAACGTTGGTAAACATCTACCATACTACACTGGGCAACAACCCAGGAGACAGAAATCTTTAAAGTTCGTACGTTTACATACAAAGAAAATTAACATGAAATGACACGGAACACATTACGTATGACCGACATTTCTATATAAACGTTCCCTCCTGGTGTCTGTACGTATCATCTGAGGTGTGATAATTAAGTTTATATAATATGCTAATTTCCTACGTGTCTGTTGCTTTTATGAAGGGAATAACGGATCTGTCCCATCAAATGAGGACTAATATTAACAATTATTTACTATGTAATTATGTCATATTAGCACAGAAATAAAATTCATGGTATGAGTTAAAGTGTTAAGCCTCCTTAAATTTATAATCATTCATGTCATAATTATGTGATCATTATGTAATGACTATGTGATGATTGTTTATAAATCCAACAATTTATTTCTATTAGCTGTGATTTACATAGCTTTTAGATTATAATTATAAGAATTCTGTTTGTGCAGTGTTCTCGACTCAGTGGCTATTTTCCATTGGCAAGATATAACGACACAACGTGACACTGGAGGTTACTCTCGCATCTGCTACACACAATGGCGAAGTTCCAAGTTTACTGTTCATTTTAATCACTATCCGAAACAATCAGAGTATTATTACAATGCCCTCCAAACACAGTTCAGGTCTTGGATGTATTTTAGTAGCTCCGGACATCAAACCCTGGTACAGCAAATTTAAAATTAATTCGTATTAATAAATCACGTCGGATGCATTAAGGGGAATCGTGATTTCACGATGGAAGCCAGTTACAACTTGGCACAGCACTAAACTGTAGTAGCTGCCATTCAACTCAACTGATGCTGGCTATTTATGCACCACTGTTCCTTTCAGTTATTTTAACAATGGGCCGGGGACACAGAAAATGAGAAGCCACGGGGACGATCCGATAAGATATTCATTGTTTAACAGACTGGAAGGCTCTTCAGCCAAACATTGCAGCCGGAGCCACATTCTTTAACTGCTATGGGATTAGCAACGTATTTAAAGAACGCACATAAAAATAAAACCAACAAAAATAACTTAAATATACGCGCACGATTTGAGTTGACATGACTGCAGACTGAATTTACTGTATCTGATGGCATGTTACGGTGATGAAGTAAGGTAGGATGAGATAGGCAGTACATGTAGCACACGTAGTGAGAAGATAAATGTGCACAAAATTTGGGTTGGGAAGCGTGAAGGGCGGATACAACTCGGACGACATAGACATTGGTTGAAGAATAATATTAAAATGGAGCTTGTAAAAACTGAGACCGTATACATCTGCCTTAGGACATTAACCAATGAAGGGCAGTTCTGAGTAAGGTATTGGTCCTCTTGGTTAAATAATAGGAGGGAAATTTTTTTGAGAAGTTAAGTGACTATTAGCTTCTTGAGAAACACGCTGTTCCGTGGAATTATATATTATAATATATAATTATATGTGTAACTGAAATACGTCGACTCAGATTTATGAAGACAAGAGTTCAGATTACGATAATAACGAGAAAAATTGAAAATGTCTTAAACACATCATAGAAAATCATTTAAAGTGTTACTGAAATGGGAGAGTTCCATGATATACTATACTGGAAAGAACCCGTGACCATGGAGCGTCCTCCTGTTGCGAATTGGGGATAAGGTCTCCAGATATGGAGGGCAATTGATAATACACTGAATAAGCAGCTATGGACAGACTAAAAAGTGTGGTCCTCCAGATTTTGTGTTTGTGGGTAATTAAAGGCTACACACCGTAAAAGACCGCCACATTCACGTCATTTTATACAACGTAAAAAACTTTTTTTTTTGTTCGCGAATCGATGAATACAGCAGGCAAATTAAAGTCTGTTTTCACTTCACGCAAATCAGTAATTCAGTCCACAGTAATAGTTTCTCCTGGAATAATAACAATGCAGCAGCGTGATTCACATGAAAAATATTTTATAAGAAGCATTCTAAAGAACATGTCAGTTTGCGGTTAGTTATTGAAGGACTGCTGTTGGAACCGTCCATTATTCTATTTATGACGTAATGAGAGGTCAGAAAAAGAGAAAATGTACCACCACTACCCCCCCCCCCCACCCACCCCGTCAGTCCTCTACTCCAGACAGACTACGCCCATTCGTCCCTGCCATGTGCAGAGAGCTATCAACACCAGATCAGCTCTCAATCAGCGCCGTCCATTTCTTCAGAATAAAAAGTCGATATTGCAGAGTGCTGCTCACGACTGCGTGAAGTGACCTAATATGCGTTAATCAAGGGTCAAATGCATTAATAGAAGCCTGTTTGGTAAATGAAATTAAACAGGCCCGACAAAATTTTGATGTGTGACACACAGCTGATTATGCATTTCTAAATGATTCAGCTTTTGTTGTTATTTCCACACTCAGAACTTTAATATTGCAGACCACAGTCATATAACAGAAACAGACTTGTAACTAAGTCATCACTCAACATAGACCTACTAACAGAAAATGGACATTCGCAAGTTTATTTAAATATTCTATAATTGTAAATAAATCACGTAGGCAAGACAAGGTATTATCCGCCTTTTATTGAAACATGAAGAGTCATTCTGAGCCATTTAAATTCGTTCCAGATCCTCCCATCCAATATCTTTAAGTTCCATTTTAATCTTATCCTCCCACTTAAACCGCGGTTTCATAAGGAGTCTCTTTCTTTCAGGCAGTTCGACTACAAATTTATAGGAATTTCTCAACGTCCTTGTGCCGTGCCAATTTCATCTTTTTGTCCAATCTGAATCGATCACTCGATGATTACAAATTATAAATATCAGCCTCTTTTAAGTCCACCACCCGATCTCAAAAACGCTCAGTCTACCTTCTTCTAATAATATGAGAGACCATATTTCACACCCATACAAAATAGTTGCGTGTCCGAAAGGTTTAAGTTGTCTCCAAAAGATTCAGTCTAATTATCAGAGAAGAATTTCTCACTTTTGCCAAATTCTTTCCGACAAACAAAGTGTAATCTATTTGCAATATTTTAAAGCAGGGTGACAACATTTTTCTTCCCTTCAGCCAAGAATACTTTTCCCATTGGGATCAAAAACCACTATTTTTTTAAAAAAAACTAATAGATTATTTTTGTTATTTGTAATAATACATACTCATAAACGCCATATTAACATAGCACATACTCAAATGTCAATCTTACTAAATTGTGTACTAGTTACTATAGCTTTGAAAATTATTTTAAATTTCCTCCTGTGATAAATTTGCCTGGGAAACTCACATTTAACAGGAAGATTTTAAAGTCTAGTGTTTGTACATATAGCAGGAAACTAAGAATCACTATTCTGATAAATCCTTCGGAATGAAGAAAATAAATACACTTGTAGTAACTAGAAATAAATTAACAAATAATTTCGCGGTCCTTTTTGCATGTGGTCTCGAGCCGGAAGTCGTTCGATAACGCTATTTTACATATTATTATTTGAGATATGAATTTCCTACGAATAATTCATAAACTTTCTTCTATATCTAACATTCATTATGGTTTTCCCACTAAAAGTTTCTTGTTAAATATAACATGGCATTCACCAGCTTGAAAACAACATAGATCTTTCTTGTCTACCATCGTTCAACATGTAAACGCATGGTCTAATTTCCCTCCTTTCATTTTCCAACCGCAGAATGAACGAAAGAGAAGGGAAACAATTCAACCTTCATCACTTACGCCGCAGTGAAGGAAGTCCATCCAGTTTTCCAGGCAGAACACGCGCCGACGGATGAGGTAACACTCCGCGATCTTCGCTCCTACATATCAGCTTTCTCTGTCTTTCATTTCCGTAGACTCTTTTCACCCCATCCACCACTACCACCAGCCTCCCCCTTGTCTTCATTTCTTACACGCCTTCCATTTTCCTTGACCCTCAGAATCAACGAAGACCCTGGAATGACGGTTTCCGAAAATTTGCTTTCCGAACGCTGTCCTTCATAACCATTACATAACCCGTCAAAGTTGACGGGAATTAACGTTTTGTGTTGAGAGGTAATGCAGTTTATTGAATCACCATCTATGTCAATTACACTCATAGCACAAAACAGTCAAAGAAAATTTTCATAGACAGTTTAGTTCGTTGGTCCACTACGTGAGTTCACCTGTGCACAGAATTTCAACAACTCATTTCTTAAGTGTAAAGTTGTCTAACGACGGTATTTTGCAATATATAAAATAAATTTGTGTGTTTTTAGTTTGTCCATCGTCTAAAATAAAATCACGTTTCGAAAGCTGGATTCTGCTTTCGTCATCAGATATAAATGGGGGAAAAGGATGGAAAACCTATCTGTTTGGCCTCCCTGGTTTGAGCTAGACCAGGTTTTCCCGTCTCTTTTCCTCCTTTCCACCTGATGACGAAAGCAGAATCCAGCTTTGGAAACGTTGTGATTTTATGATTTTATTTCAAACGATGGACGAAGTCCATAAGAACAATTTTACACAGCACTTGTTTCTTAATTCGTAAGCAATATCGATAGAAGTTCGTAACATTTAATTATTCTTTCCTGTAAGCGAACATATTTTAAACGCGACGAAATAACTTTCTTGATACATTGATTTTATTATTTAATATCATAGATAAACGTTATTTAAAAAAAATTCTGCATTACTTTCGGCATTCTACAGTCGCTATAATTTTCACTACATTGTCAGTTGAACTTCATTAAACTGTTATATTAAACACAGCTTAAATTAATTTTAAACAAGCAAATTAATTATTTTAACAGCCATTTTTGCATTACCATTAACAAGACTGGAAAGGTGTACTCTTTGGAATGTGCTGATATCTCAAAGTTGTTCTTCACGATACAACACTCGCGTCGACTTTTTACTAATACGATCGGAAATCTTTGTTGCGTCATAGATCGTTCTTACACTAATGCTGCCCCAGGTTGTTGTTCAATTGTTCGAACTCTTGGATCGCGTAGACTAGCGTGATGTGGCCTGAAGAACACGTTTCAAATGCTGTTATTACCTGGTGATTGTGTTCAATACTTGTATACTATTTGAACATTACACAGCCAGTTCATGAACCAACAACAACATGGAAAAATCCTGTCTGGCGTCACCAGCCAATATGAATTATGACGTCACATTTCCCCAGCAAGCAATGATATATACACTGATGTTGGAATATTTTTTTTTTAGACTGTAACCACCCGATTCCATTGATAAGGTTTATTATATACGTATGACTCTCTCAACTGACTCCCCTCCACTCGATATCAAACGATAACTTGTCATAATTCATGGCGTATCATTTCACTGCAATGCAGTTACACCAATGGCTAGTGGTCGGTCAGTGGCAAAAATTCCACTGAATTACGTACATCGCATGGACGGAATACGACAGACTGTTACCGCCATTTGCAGCACCAGTGATAGTCCGTGCTTTATTTAACAACGTTGTCTATAACACTGATCATACAGCATCAGATAGTAGGGCTTTTAATTAATACATCTAATGAAATGGAAAGTGTGTATAACCACGAAACCGGTCTAGGAACAATTAAAGGTACAGACACGACAAAATGCAAAGTTAGTGAATATTAAAATAGGTACATAAAGTTATATTTCTTTATTAAAGCGTTAATACAAAGCACATAAAGACAAACAAATCTCTTCAAGGTTAAGTAATAACGAAAACCTAGCACTGGTCTACATTTCTTCATAACAACGACGTGTTATGAAAACATATTTCAAGAGTGTCCTCTTTTAGCAATGTGATAATAGACCACAAAACATTTAATTTCACTTTTTAAAAGTTCCAGTCCCTAAGAAAACATTTCATACACGCCTACGTTAACTACGCACAAGGGAGTCATTTCTTCTAAAAACCTTAATTTGGGTTATGTATCATTTGAAATAACAGAAGAATTTATTTTTTACACATTTATTAACTAGATATGAACTGAGGAACTTGACTATTATATTTTTTATTATAGTTGTTACGTTGCCATTCTTCATTATAAATGCTACAGTAAATTTGTACTTTGCTGTTATTTAATAAAACACACTCAGAATATGAATCTGACTGATATTCACTTTCAGGCAATTCCTTTGAAAACGCTCAACGCCGTATCAAAGTCTTCTTCAATGTAAGAACGAAAACTGAGACTTGATTTCATCTAAAAGTAATAGAAGACTAACAGCACAGAGAATATTTCAAAGAGAAGGAAAGTTTCACAGTTTGAAGAAATGAGTTTGGCATCATTCAACGTCGGTCATGAGATGTGACTGTGACGCGGTGATGATTTTTTAATAGAAGCCGACTCTTAAATCATAATTCTGTCTGCCTTTTCATACTTTTGAGCACTCTTACTTACTTTGGGAGCACAGGAGAAATGTCCCCTGTAGAACAACGTTAACATAAAAATCGAAACACAGAATTCGCCATTGCTTATGAACACTACGTCCTATATTTCTGCCGATCTGTACGAATCCGAATGACAACACTCATGTCAGTTTGAGGTCACGGACAGGTCATCGTCATATCATGGTCTCCACAATATAAGTTTTACTAATTGAGGTCTTGTAAATTTTCAGGCTCATTCGATGGTCACTTTTTCAAACGCGTATTTCTGCAGATATGAAAGAAATTATATGACCATATTCGTGTCAGTTTGAGGTCATGTATAGGTAAAGGAACCTCAAGGTCACGATAAGATCAGTGTGGATAGAAGTCTGCCGAACTCGAGCCAACTTGACACAAGAAGAAAGCATCTGAATAATTTCTTTGATTACATACGCAGGTCTTCATATAACTTGTGAAAATGGGCTTTCAAAAATCTTTGACTTACAAGTGGCGGGAACCAAAAATTATTTCTACCCTTTCCCCTTACTCTTAACAAGACGCTCACAAAGCGACAGTCTCAACAAAATCCATACCTCGACTTATCAGCCTATGGCACACGCCAACTGTCTCCAGCTCCCATCAGAAAAGAAAACGCAGTCAGTGCGTTTATTTCACCGTCCGTGTGCTCGGGCAACCGGAATATGAGTTTGTGTTAGTCTTACCGCTGTGGAAGGAAAACTGCTCGTTAGAGCCCCTGCTCACGATTCGTTACGTATCATGCAGTGCATTATTACAGATGATTACACCGAGCTGATGACGACACAACTCGACTTCTGCTGACGCCAGGCTTTCTCAAGAACCAACACGCACGAGGGTTCAAGCATTTTAAATTCATTAACGTTGCTTGAGTTTAAGAAGTCCCTAGTGATTTGCCAAAGGTGACGATAAAGCAGTTTTATGTACAATTCTTATGTCTAATAACTAAACTAACCTGACTTCAAATTCCCCCTAAACGCAGACACCGCCAGACCCCCACCTAGGCGAAACCTTACCTCAGTCGTCAATGTCAGAAACTGATTTCAATTTCTTCTGGAATGAAGTTTGACGACCGATGGCTCTTGGACATTGGAAATGAAATAAAAGTAAATTCCCACTATACGCCGTGTTGGCGGTTGGGGATAGAGGTGGTATATTTCCTACTCATTCTTAACCTCGGCACCAGATTGAGGTCAGTGGTCAGGGTCAAGCCCGGGCCGAGATTTACCGCCGAAACCCATTGGACAGGAGACTTGGTGGATCTTAAAGCCGGTCTGGACGCAAAAGCTGGAAGAAGAATTCTCTGTCCCTGTCGGGGATCGAACACCTAAGGAACACTTAAAACGAAATATATAAGAAGAAGACAAAATTTTGAGTGAGCCAGTCAGTTTTAGTGTACAGAATTTCATCTCACGAAATTACAAAACCTACTGACATCATTTCAAGTGCGTATATAAAAATTTAATACTAAAATAACTACTTCACTATGACACGAGAAATGAAACCCTAACTCAGGTCTGAGTTTTTGATAATGTGTTGCTTCACACACAGATTACGCGACCGTGCAGGCCTTGATGTACCATCGATTTTTGCGTAATGCCACAAATGTCGGACGAACCCTTACACACAAATAGTGTACACAGTATTACCCCCATGGCAACAACATTCACTGGTCTGGAAAAACAAATAATTAAACAGCAATTACTGCAGTTCTTATAGGCAGCGCGGCCTTCGGGCGTGGACGCGGGAGGGTTACGGGGAGAGGGGAGTTAGGAACAGTATACAGTGAAAGCATTAATGGAAACAAAGGCAAAGAGCAGGAATTAGTTTAAAACTCGCTCTCAAGCCTTGGGGATGTTTTACGACTTGTTTTCTTCTGTTTTAACTGACTTCTAGGAGAGCTGGTGATCCAGGAAATAAAAAAATTATTTCAAGAATCCGCCGAGTTCTGTGCAAAGAATTATCTTCACAAAATACCTGACAGTTTAGAGCATAACTGAATTAAGACGAGACCTTATCTTTCTACGTCATATAGACCACAAACTGACACACATAAAGACGATAATACACCTACTGACGTGGGTGTGATAATACTACATATATTTATATATAACACGTACGTACAGTATAGACACACAGTGATATTAGGTAATGTTCATCGGAAAATCATTGGAATCGACCATCAATTTATGTCAGGCCACAGAGATTTTATTTGGCACGAAAACAGCCACTTTTAATTTTTATAGTCAGCAATAAGACCGCGAGATATAAATATATACATTATTTAATTCGATAGAATAATGTACGCGTATAATATGGTTTATTTCCTGTAATCCTTTTGAAAAGCTTCTTAAAACTTTTAAATCGTCATTATCTTTTCCAACCAGTCAGCCAGTCAATTACAGATTAGACATTAGACTGGATCTAGGAAATCTACAGCGATATAATTATTTTACCACACTCTCTAGACGACTGTCATTAATTTCCCAAATCTGAAACAATCCTGGAATAAAGCATAGCCAAATACCTTCGTCGTTACGTCGCCAGATGTTATTAATGACAGCAATTTCTAGCCTAATGGAAGACATTTTTATATCTAACAACACGCGTTATTTTATGTACAACTTGAAAGTTTAATGTCGCTGCAACATTTTAAGTGTTCGCTTTAATGTACTCGAGTATCTGTAGCTACCAACAGCTACAACAAATTTAAAAACTGGGGATGTTTTTGTTTCGTTAAGTTTTCTGCGGTTTCCCACAACAAAATAACACTGGCTGTAAACACTTTGTAGAGCTAATAACATAACACTATCCAATACTCTTCCTGACTATAAACCAGCTCATAAAATAGGTCATAATCTGTCAATGGCCATCACCAGTGTTAACCGTAAAAGAAATTTATCCATACCACACTTTATAGCCTATAGGCTATATATTACCGACTTACGAAGCTGCTGACGTCAAAACTAAAAGCGACTCATATAGCACGAGATATCTGCGATTCTCAAGGCGAAGATGGCCGTGAAGATCTTCAAGTTTGCAGCTACCACTGCCTGAGAAGAACATGCCGCTTTCACGTTCAGCCGTGAGGTTGAAGACTAAGTTTTTAGCATTGGGTGAACCAAAGTTGCAGGAGGTAGCAACCGAAAATCATGTCGAAAATCGATTGAGATATTAGTAAGTTAAATTCTTCTTGAAGTTGGCTAACTTCTAACATGGCGTGCCGTGTAGTCTGGTAAAGATTTGCGGACGTTTAAGTGGTGTTTACTGCCTACACCATTATAGTCTTACTGGGAAGCTGATAGTCGCTCATTTGATGAAGAAATTCCTGCTTTACAATGAACCAAGTTTAATCACCGTGTTCTCTGAATCTTGTTATGAATCATCTTGCATCAATTCTTTCAAAACCTAACCTAAAGCCCGTTTCAATATTACCCTCGCATCTTGAAAACGTAAACCTATTACACTGTAAATAATTCGGTATGTAATATTTTACATCTTCTATCATGATTCTACAAATATTTGAGTCATGCATTTTGTAACGCTTCGGAGAATTCATGGCTGACAACAGACACACTTATCTATGGTACTGTACAATATCACTGAGGGAAACTTATTATCTGATTGATGGATGTGACAATCTGTGATAATGTTTAGATAATGAGTTAATTCTAAAATATGGACTAAAATCTGACACCTTCATACGTAACCTAAGTTTCGTATTGATGAACGAAATTTTAAAAACCACTCTCTCGCCATTTCAAATGGAATAATACAGACACCATTTGTTATACACGGCACTAAAGAATATGCCAAAAGAAAACTTCAGGGGTGTCGCATGTGTGGTTATATAAAACTCCTATCTCAATTATTCTACGGATACAAAAGAATACTTAGTTCTTCTCACACTAAGAAAGGCACGTGCCACGTTGTGACGTCACGCAATAAAACTTCCCTTGATTTGGTGACTGTCTGTAAAGCATGAAATCTGTTCACAATAGCTCAAGGCAAGGGCTTTTGAAACTGCTACCCCCTGTGAGAAGGGAGAACTCTACACACACCCTTTACAAGATTCCTAACCCCATCAGGATAGATGGCACTCCTTTCAACCCTCACGTTATGTACAAGAGGTCACCGCTTCTCTAATACAAACCTGCATTCAATCAGGAAATGTAACTTTACTCCTGTCAGCAGCACATACTTATTGTACAGTCACTGCCAAATAAATCAGATACTTTAATGTGTGCTTACGGTGATTCTTTGTTCACCATTGACGAGTTCTGAATCGCAGTTGTAAGTATTTTTATTTTATTTGTAGTGTTCTGTCTGACGACAGGTCCATATGAACAGGATCCTTCCATCCTTTTCTCGGACTGGGACCTGTTCATATACGTTCTTGGCAGAGATGATCCAGAAGTGGTTTGCCATTGCCTTCTTCTGTGTGTGAGTGGAGTAATTGTTGGGATGCCACGGAGAAACCGGGGAAGCCCCCGGAGGAAAACTCCGTGATGCCTAGACCACGGCCTTGCCCAACACAAGTTATAAATTTGAGCACCACCGGGAATTGAACCCGGGACCCCAGGCTTACAAGGCTAGTGTTCTGACCGCTAGACAGACACTATATTTTTTTTTGTAAAATAATAAAAACTGCCCTGTTCGTTAAAATATTCCGTGTTTTGTATTATTTATGCGGAATTGTTGTTGCATAATGTGGCTTACGATCGAATTACACACCCTCATAGAAACTGCACATATTTCAGTAACTGAGCTAACAGTTCCCACACATAACAATTCCCTCACTGATTTTGTTAATACTGCATATTTTCGGGAATGATTCCTTGACCGTTCTTAAGAAGTTATATATTCCACGTCCTCTGCCATTATTGTAAATATGTACCATTATCATCACGCAACCCAATACACAATCATATTACAATATTGAAGTCTCCATCGCCCGTATATTACGCATATGAGAAACAAACACACATGCCTTATGGATATGTTTCGTGAATGCTGGATTAAATCGAAATCTGTATTTATTTCAACGTTACAGTTAAATAAACATGCGCCCAAAACACGTGTGTAACTTTCAATACAATATTTTTAGTACCTTGCAGATATACGGTCTAATTGTCAAGGAAGGCGCAAAAGCTTCCCACACGTGCATTTTTATGTTTTAAAGAATAACGATGAACTTTACACATACCCTCGTTCCTTTTGATGCAAAATAAAGTAAAAGACCCAGTGAAACATATATGTAATAAAGTCATGAATCGCTTTGCAGCAGATAAAGGTACAAACAAATAGAAATCGTCTGCAGTACAGCATCCTACACTTCATTCTCTGAAATTACAACAATTTTCTGAAGGTTATATGATGTCACAATATTGTACTTCTGTAAATGAGACTGAAAACTCAGAAGTGTACAATGTTATGCCATGAACGTGTAGAAGTACAAATATTAAATATCGCAGTTCAAACTGAAACTTTGTAATGAAACTGTCTGCGTAACGATTCAAATAAAATGACAGCTGAGGCGTTATGACACTAAACTTTGTCGCCACAGGATATTTAAAAAGAGACCAGCAGAGGTACAGCGTCCCAGGATGAAGGAATGTTTCTGCTCACTGCATTTAAATTAAAATTCCCACTGTATTACAATTTACTCAACTTCCCATTTAGCATTCAATTAAAATTTACTTTTAGAATTGCACTAATTAGTGAAAAAAAGCTTGTAAAAATCTTCATGGTAAGAATCCATCCCCTGTGGTCAGGATTCTAAAAGAAGTAAAAGTATTTTAACACCTTCAGTGAATGAAGGATTTGCTGGAATGCTGAAGAAAATCTAGCCCGGTTAATTGCTGGACAGGAATTGTAGAATTTAATAAATTTGGCGTATACGAGATTCGACCGGTAAGGTAACTGTAAAGCAAGGGAACTGAATTTATCGCAGTAATTTAAAATTAAAGGAAATTGTAATTAACGACTTCTTCTTCCAAATTCATTACACTTCACAGCTTATCTTTTTTTGATGCATTAACCGTCTCGCAGTATTCGCTTTGTGTTATGATAAGCCCAACAAATTTTGTGGGACATCGATCTTCTGTAAATTGCATTTATTACGGTCCTTAGTCCATGTGCTATGTCAGTATTAAAATAAATGAACTTATAAACAGACCAGTCTCAATAGTGACTAAACTATAGTTCGCGACTGTAATCTTGAGACTTGCGGGGTTAGGAAGTAGGGTGAAGGGCGAAAGGTAGCGTCTGCCTCGCTTCGGACTTCCTGCATATATAAATATAGCTGCCTTGTGGGTTCTAGCACCGTTTAATCTGGTTGAAGTTTACCAACGCTTGGTACAACTACGAGCAGCCATCATAATACTCACCGCCCTGAGACTCTGAAATCTCACATCGGCCCTAGTTTATAAAAGTAACACAAACTCCGGACTCCACGATTCTCTGTCTAGTACTGAAACGAGGGCGATGTTATTGGCGTATGGCCGAGGATACGTACGTGGGAAACGACATCAGAGCTTTCATGGCTACCCGGGGGGGGGGGGGGGGGGGGGGTTTGGCATCTACATATCAAAGGATACACAATTGTGTCATTGATACGACACGTTCTATTGTTCAGCTCTTAGAGCGGCGGTCTCTTTTATTTCTTGCTTTCTTTCTATATCCTATTGAAGTGGGGCAGAAGATTAACAGAATCAATGAAAACGAGTGCCCCAGATTTCCTTTCACTTAATACTCGGATAACACATGGATTAGGACTCCAATCAAAGCTGCATGGTAGGTAAACTTACGTCGAGACGTCCTTGTAACAAGCAGCTCTTGCAAGAATCTAATACAAACGCCTTGCGCTGGGATAGTACACAAAAAAGCGATAACTGAAAGAACCACTCAGTTTTGTAACATTTTAGTTTTTCACGGCGGTGCCCTTGGGTTGTTGCGACGTTTCAGAGGTCCTTGCTGCCGCCATAATCAGAGCGATGAGTGATGTAAACAAGCTAGAACACAGCCATATTTGTTGTCAGTGAATTTATGTTTATTTCTATAACAGAATATAAATCTTGTAAAGTGTCTCAAACACGAAAATGGAAAAACTGTACCGAAAAGTACGAGATTCTGAAAACAGCCAATTTGTCTCAACCGGTTCTAGAAGCATAAGAGTGAATGACTGTAATGAAATAAGAATAAGGGCATCCAACATACTTCGTGTCCCATGGAAATTTCGAGACATCGAAATAACTGGTTTGAACCGATAGACATTCAAACGTCAATTATGAGATATTCAAACACGTGAACGGAAACCAACAACGAATTTTAGTTGACAGCTTAAAGACATGATGAATGTTTATGGCAAAATGGTTCCGAATATGTTGGCTGAACATCAAAGTAACAAAGTTTAAGAGTTAATGAACAAAACTTCATCATGCGTGTCATCACTGAACACGACCTACAAAGTGTACGCCACAGCCGACAATGGAAACATACTAATCCAACTCATCAACACTCATGGTGGAGGCGGCGCTTGCCAAGTTGAAAGCGAAAACAATGTTTTGTCTCTTTTTTACAACTCCAAAGAATTTTTCATTCAGATGTATGTTCCCGGGGGCGAGACAGTGAACGAGATATTCTGCCTGAATATCTAGAGCACGGGTTCTCACACTTTTTCGCTGGCGTACCACTAATTCTAATTTAAAACATTAAATGTACCACTAACCAAATGCGTTCAGGGAAAACTATTTTATGTTAACATTATCTTTTTATTTTCTTACTTAGTTCGCGTACCACTCAAAATTGGCTCGCGTACCACCACTGGTACGTGAGCCATAGGTTGAGAAACGCTGGTCTAGAGAACTCATACCACAAGATGAAGCCAAATCGTTGGCCGGATCGGTGAATGCTATTAATGCAAATATCCAATCAGAAAACGATTTCCTTTCATCAACTGCTACGTCAAAGTAAATTATTTTATTTTAAAGTCGGATTTATAATAAATAATAGGTTACCTGTAATTTATTCTAGATTAATTCTGTTAACATCAATTTTTTATTATTATTCTTCCCTACGTCGGCTACTCCAATTGTCATACCTGTCAAAACAAAGGAGAACAATGCAAAGAAGATTGATCCAAAACTAATAATTTGATTGATATACGCAAAAAATGGAATTAATATAACTTGTACATACAAATTCGCACGGAACGCGGAAAATATGTGATCTTAAAACGAATATATCATTCCACTCCACATTGTCGCTACGGGTAGAAAAGTTATTGGACAGAAAAACAAAAGTGAAACGGAAATAGATGAAATAACTATGTGAGAATTAAAAGTGTATTTCGCGTACTTTCTACGGGGCTATGCGCGGTATGTTGGGGCTGCAATTAGCATTGTTTCTTCCTTTGAAATAATAAAAATAAAATAGCTTAGTTAACCCTTGAAAGCCCAATGGTGACTGTACGTTCCACCAGCTTCAACACTCAATAACACTTCATTTTGTTTTATGGCCAATGTAAATAAAGGTTGTTTCCTGAATTAACAAGTTGATTTTTATAAAGGTAAAGTATTGTTTACTTTGTGGTACGGACAGGATTCTGAAGTATTATTTAGACGAACTTGGGCGTCGAAGTTGTTATCACACATTTGTGTTTATAAGAATGCAAAGTGATATTATTAATTTTCATCAAAGTTGTTACCGATTATTCTAATATTCAGGACTTATTTAATTTCAGTAACAACTTCAGATCCCATACACTAGTCACGATTTCACCTTTCATTGACAAATTTGTAATACATCGGCCCAAAAGTTTTTATGTGTCCGTATAACACACTAGCATGCAGATGTATGAAAAAAGAGAAATGGAGGTACAAAGTTGAGTAGAATTCACATTTCAAGCGAATATTTTCCAATAGTTTGAATTTTGTGGTAGAAGTTTGAAGGTCCCCAGAGGCCAATCGACTTCCGATGCTGTGGTTAATGGGAGGTCAATCGACTTTCAATGTACATCGACGTGATGTGTTCCGGCGACAGGCGCCAGATGTGGCTGGTAGAGAGACAGGACGCGCCAGGAATGTCAAGAGGTTGAGACAGACAGGCGAACTGGAGAGCTCAAACAGTCACGTTTTATGCAGACTGTTTTACTGTCTTCGGATTAGTAAGACATCTTTCCATTTATATTTCATTTTTTTCGAAAACATTCCCTTATATTCACTCTATTTAAATGGAGACCTATATTTTTCTATTATCTAAAATTTCACACGTGTCTCATCCATATTAATTCTTTAAAAATGTTAAAGAACACAGATATCTTTGCATTTCCTTCGATCCTTTTGTGAATTGTGGTTTTCTTGGTCGTGACGCTGTGCAGTTTTGTAGCGGAAAAGACTAGTTAAAATTTTCCGGGAAATTACTTATTTTACACCTTCATTCATTACCCCCACACTTTCTTTATTTTATATCATCTGTACTTTTATCTTACTTATAAGAATTTTTAAAAGCTGCCTACTTGGGGCAGCACATATAAAATAAAATATTCTACAATCTGGCGTCTTAACTGAATTCTTGATCAGTTATTTATGGGGGGGAAAAGTCTCACGCAGTCCTGTTATGCGCACTGCACATTTGAGTAACTTAAATGCGCACAATTTACAAAGCCTTCTTATGTATAAAATGTATTTGGTAGCGCATAAGTCCGGAGGCTTTCCCGGCCATACTGTAGACGCATCTCACACATCTCACCCTTGCATTCTCCACCCACCCTTAAGGGTTTAACTACCGTCGAAAGCAAATGCAAACACTATCAGGGGAAAGAACCCATCTTGCTCAAACAGGTTTTGCTATGTATTGTACAAATTTAAATGTTTATATAAAGAATCGTTATATGCATTTTTTGCATCAATTCGCAAGCACTTCCTCCTAAAACGTTTTGTATGTAAGACCTATATAAAGGAATAACAATTTATTTCCAAGACAATCTTGTTTTCTACTTCACGCATTTACTGACATTCAGAAGGCGATCGAAGACAGAAGTTGGAAAATATACACCAAGCGCATAGGCTAATGTTAGAGCGAGGTTATTTTTTGTTATTTAATTATATACTGTTGCGCAACGATTGGTCACTTGTTTTTTTTAGCAAGTAGATTAATGCAGCGTCACTTCAACAAAGACAAAGCAGATGAAGGCGTGACAAGATGGTGTTCACCGATGCTACTTCTTTCTTTGAACAACATAAAAGGTGAAGACTCTTCACTGGGCACAAATCTTTCGTCCTTTAAGCGTTTTATTTGTCTGTGAACGCACTTCCGTCACATAATTAAGCTGTTCGGTTTAAATATATATTTTAAGCAGCGACGGACATTCCAATACGTCTAAGAATGTTTCCTTGGTCTTGGCTCAAAGGACAGCTTTATTTAGACCACCACATCAATGTTCGATTCTTTGTTCTTGGAAAGTTTTCAAATGAATGACACAAAAGAAAAAATATTTTCATTGACAAACAGAAATCCTTGTTTCTGAATCGCTGTAACCCATACAAATCTCCACAAATATCAATAGGTCTACACTACACATATCATAATAATCCACCTATCCTACAAAAATAATTAATTTCCTCAATTTTTTCGAGCGAAATTTGCAAAAGTGCAATCGTCTTTTCGCGTTTCACTGTTTTTTCAGACGACCATCAACACAGGCAAGGCGAGAGCTTCCTGCAGGATGATAGTGTCCCATCTCTTCAACCATCACCCTCGCTACATCTCCGTCTCTCAAGCATCTCTCTTCCATGATCCTCGTTGCCACACGTATTCCACCCCACACAATCTCTGCCTTCGTTCCTGCAGTCACTCCTACCATGATGCCGGCGCCAACCATTACTACCACAGGAAGCCAGAAGCCTTTGTCTTCGTATTTCTCTTTCATTATCTACTCCCTGTTCATAGTATTCACCAATCCTAACCAGGCAATTACATCTCCTAGTTTCCCCGTTTTGTCTCTTGGATTCCCTCGCACCACAAAAAGATGTAAGCTGCTGTTTGCCTTAGTTGGTTGAATTACTTGGAATAAAGACTTGAATCTCAACATATCTGGAGACTTTTGATGCTTCTGGATTGGACGAATAACTGCTGTAACGGTAGTTTCAACACACAAACGCATCTACACAAAACCTCCTGAATTAAAGACGAAGATAATATCGTCTCGTTTCAAACAACGTGTAAGGGGTTAATGTACTGCGTGTTCGCCTACTGTTACTCCATTAGTGTAGTATGACCCGTCAAAATTTACGTTAAAGAATTTTCACTCAAAGAACATGTCAATTTTCAACTCATACCATTTTTCGTTCTCTCCTTCTTTATTCTTTCATCTTCTCTCAATCCTTCACTTCTGCGTCCATTATTAAGTACTCCCATCTCTTAACTTATCGTGGCTTTTCAGTAGCATTAAAATTTCTTAAAAGAAATTACAGATATCATTTTATACGGATAACATATGCAGGCCTGTTTTTCCTTCAAATATCTTTTCCCTGAGCCCTGTTATAAGTTTAGTTTTAAGCCTGGTCTGGTGCTCTGGTAAAAGAATTATTTCGTTCTCCCAGCTGTCAACATAAGGGCCGCGAGAGATGCGCGCCAGCTGTTTGCTCCTGAATGTTCGCAACCGAGGCCGACCGAGTCGAAGAAACATCGACGTACAACTGTAAAGTGACAAACGACACAACAAACAGACACTCTTCTTGTGCAGCTCCATAAACGAACCGAATTAACTGAATGAAAAGATTTCAGCTGTTGTGACATCAGAATAGGCTGAAAGACATGGGTTCAGTTACCGACATACTCAAGTGATTTGTTTCTTTGTTAAGAACTCTTTCTTCCCATCGAACTTTGATCGAACCGCTCTCGAAACAAATTTACAAGAAGGAAGGAAGCACTTCAAGTGAGTCAAGGAGCTTCGTATATAGGAACAGAAAAGTAAAGTCTTTTAGGGCCTCGGATATTCTTGACGTACATAAAGGAAAGGAGTGAGAAGCTAAAAGAAGCTTTAAAAGCAAAATTTCAATGAATGATTTAAGATTAACTTTTATTTCTCTCGCCACAGTCACCAATCGCTGCGGGTAAGAAGTGTCATCCTTACATAAATATAGTTCTGAAAATGTAAAGGATTGCCTCCGCTTATAACTTATTAAAATTATCAATATGGCCGGATAATAACTCAGCTCTGCGATATGTAACTACTTGTTTACTGGATAATTCGCACTGCATAAGGCATCTAAATTATTAGTAAAAATGCATATTAAGTATACATCAAATTTGTCCGTCTAATCACAATAATTCTTATTAAATATTAAAATATTACAATAATTAACATTTAAAATATTTAAAATATTAAATGATGTTCTTTATCGAAATATTCGATTTACATTAGACCATCATTTTTAATATTATAATATTTTAAATATTTTAGATTTTAATTATTTTAATATTTAATAAGAATTATTGTGATCAGACGGACAAATTTAATATATACTTAATATATCACAATATGACGCAACTTTACCATCTTATGCATATTAAGCTTAAGAATATTTGACTTCTCGTCCCTGTATCCAACACTGCTGCTTCCAATTGGGAAGTCCTGGAATCAATTCTCGGTCCAGATATCGCGCTACCTCACTAAGGTTTTCGGGATTTTATTAATTTTCCTAGTAAATTCAGCTACACCATTTCCCTTCGGCTTCTTCTTAATTCATCAATCACAATCCTACTCTCTACAATTATATAAAACATACAATGGAGTGAGTGTCGTTTAAATGCCTAAAGAAACATCCGAGAAGACAATCAGTGTCAGAAATTGACTACTTTCATAACCCGGCCCATGCGTCCAGCTTGAAGAAGTCTGACAGACGATTATATTTCGTCCTTGGAAATTATGGCTGAACAAAATTCATAATGTGCCTTAAATTAAGCATCAAGTCGACTTATTTTGCACTAGCAACGAAAATACTTTTTTTTTTTTCAAAATACCAATAGACGAATTACGTACTCGTCCATGAAACTAAATAGAATGTTTTATATATGATTCTCGATTTTGTGAATATCCGAACTTAAATGCGGCAATAGCCCTTCCTAAGTGCTGATTTCTTTTCACTACGTTGAGTGCTGATCCCCTTTGAAACTCAAGACTCCCTGACCAACTTGTAACTTATGAGCCCGAACGTCTCGGATTGGCGACTTGATTTTTATTTCACTGCTAGGAGCTCGTTAGGTCGAGCTGAACCTGCCACAAGCCTCCAGGCCATAAAGTGACTTACTGATCCTTAAATAAGACCAGTAGCTTCTACACATAACATCTCTCTCAGAATAAAACCAAGCCTTAGAGTAGAAACATACATACGGTCTCAAATTGGAAACTAGAGGCGATTGCACAGCCAACGCTCCACAATTATTACGTTATGCGTCCATTTCCTGGCTTATTTTAAACAGTTTAATATATGTTTAAAATTATATTTCTGTTTTTAACTTTTAATAGATAAAGTTTTGGGAATTACACACAGTGTTTAGAGTTTCAGGTCATGTTCGACTGGTATCTAAATAAGAACTGGATAAATATGAAACATGTCTTAAATTTTCGAATATTCTATTTTAAAACCGTACATGACAGAAATAAGAACGTTGGGCATTACAAGTTAACACATCCACTAATTGCAGCCTATGGTTCTACAGAACTAAGAGCCCTTAATAAGGGCGACAGTTCATTCGGTCATGATTAATTCTGTATGCGGGTTGGACTAGTAGGGGACACGGTAGCATTTAGCCCGAACCAATTATTTTTAAACTAGAAGTCAGAAGGGTTAGTACAACTTCGCTCTACTCTCCATTAAAAATACCACGGTCCCTCTAAGTAGCTGAGATTTGCTGCTTCTGTTTTGATATTTGGGACCTTCATTAAAACAAACTCTTAACCAAGATAAAAGCGAGAACAATTTTTCAGATTTTACAGAGTTGGCAGTAGTGATTGTTCACAGTTACACCTATATACAAGCCTTCATCTTCGCATCATAAAACTTTGAGACAGTAGACATAGCGACCCAGTCCAATAAAGAATGTACCTAGAAATACAATACACTGGATGTTACCAAAAGTTTTAATAACTTTGGTAACCTAAATTGGTGTATTTTAGTTTCATCCGTCAAAATACAACACTTTTGAAATACACAAATATAACATTTCAGTATCTTCGATTTATATGTTTCAGATCGATCGCCAGACCCATATGTTTTCACACATAAATTCTTAGGTGTGCTTACATTAACGTTCCTCCTTGAGCAGTCCTCACCAATATGTGTAAATAACAGCAGAATAAAATAAAAAATATTCATATAAGATCACATTTTTGTAACTTTCCTGAGAACATCAAGATAAATGACTAAGATAATATTTATTTAGTAACAGCGATGGCTTACTTTCCATTCTACTCGACTTCTCCATTAAGAATAATTTTTATGGAAGATAAACTCGTAAAAAGACATGTCTTTAATAAATATTTTTCACAGTTACATATCAAGGAAGACGAGTTAAGACATCGGAAGCGATATTTGGCCACACCCGGTGGCTTGTGGCAGTGATGACGTCAGCATGATCTTTCCACTCGTTTTTAGTGCCGCACCAGCACTGATGAATGGTGACCAGAAATGGACAAATACGTGTCCTGAATCAAAAGACCAACCTCTTTTCTGTCATTTTCAAGCACAGAAAGATTACCACATATGTAACTGCAGATCCAATGCATTTGCCATGTATAGCTCAAATAATAATTAATACGCACAGGAAAGTCGGTAACTTACATTTCTGAATTAATTTTAAAACTCAATAAAGGGCATTATATTATAACTTAATATCCGAATTAATTCATGGATCATAAGAGAAGTTTGCATAAATTTCCTATACTTAAATTAATAACCACGGAAATAAATAAAGAGCAAAAAGTATGACAAAGCAAGCAAAGAAAATTTTCGCCCTAAATAGAACATTTGTTAATCCCGTTCTATTAACGAAATTATTATTTACTAACTTAAACTGCGCATACTTTTAAAAAAAATATGTTTACGTACTGGTTTTCTGAGTCTTTCAATCTTTTAGAATATCTTATTCGGTAAATAAAATAAATATTTGTAAACCACGAGAATTCTAAAGAATGTACTTTCTTATTTCCGTTAAAATATTCAAGCTTACTGAAGCTTTAAAGTGTGAACACTTTCAAGAAAATATTTAAAAATACAAACTGCGCAACTCTTAACTTGAAATAGATGTGTCGGACTTCCTTCTAAATGCCTACATCATTCAAATGACACGACATTATTACCCACCTTGGCAGCAGAACACGCCAATACCAAAACCTCCAATGGATATAAACTCCAGCCACTTACGTGCATTTCCCATCATTGCAACTTATGCATCTAAGAACTACGTTAATTTTAAGATCGCTTTCGGTCTTTCAAAATAATATTTGGGTCCGTACTGCCATCAGTATTCTACAAGCATTCAAAATGCCACCCTCCTAGCCGCATTACCAGAACATTCATTAGGTTCTCAAGAATACTGTGTTATTACTTAATATGCTCTATTGAGAGAAATATCATCGTACGATATTTCCTTCCATCAGTGACCTACATAGAAAGACTTTAATTCCTCCTAGGAAGTTGGCAATACGATAACTCTGCCCTACTAATGACGACGCATTCTGTCAAGTGGACATCAAATTTATTTCCCTGTATAACAGAAAAATGGGCATACAGAAACAAACCGGGAAAAGTAATCGCGTCTCTTTGCCACATAATAGGTTGCTGATTGCATATCCTCATTTCCAGGGGAAAAAACACGCTAGTTCTCAAAATGTATTTGTCCCATATATATTATCTAATTTCGCGTCTGTACAGAAGATCTCTAACTGATTTTTGTAAAGACATGTTTCTCTTCTGAAACAGGGTTTTTCTTTACTGCTACGTCTAGTAAATAAATCCTTATACATGCTGTGAAATTGTTTCCAACAGTCTCTTGAGAAACAGAAATTCAATCAACAAGGTTTGTAGTATCAATAATGTTATAATAAGTAAATAATTTTACTTGCCTTACTACTTTCAATCAGTCCTAGTATGTCCAAAAGGTCCATAAAACGAGGGTTGAGTGCACCTGAGGAAAAAAAAGTCATATATTATTTACAGGAAATCTAAAAAGAGGGACGTTTCCGTACACCACACACAGATAACAGCTAGAGACGGAAACAACGGAGCAGTGCAATTTTTAAATTAAATAACGTCGTCATTAAATTTTGTGAGATTTCAGATTCTTACGCCAGAGAGGGTGTTATGGAAAAGATCTGTCGACGTTTCAGCATCTGCACCTACCAGACAACATGGTGGCACATCCCAATAGACAGTCATCGCAACTAAATTTATTGTCTCCTGTTCGAATAGATCAATATTCTGTCATGATGCAGATTGTGTTAATATGGCGATGGTTTCCGGGAAGACAGGAAAGGTTCGCCGCGGATTATCCCAGACCACGTGATCAGCCCAATGCTGTCACCGATACAAACATTTGTAATGACACCGCGTCTATCCTAGATGACAGACACGTGAATGGATACAAGTGACATTGCTGACCCGGCAGGATTATCAATGGATCTGTTGAAACAATTAATCATGAACAGATTAGTTCAAAATATTTTTATATAGGGGCCCCAAAAGAGTTGAACCCGGATCAGAAGACCTGCCTAAAGACGGAATATCACTTAATCACAGCCACTTCTGACGAAACCTGAGCACAACACACAGCAAATCAGCAATCTTCACATTATTTGGCGTAGGTTAAATTTGTTTCCTGTCGTCTGGGATTATGCGCCCTGATGATTGAAGCAGGAAACACCTCTGAAACTTTTACCAATTACAGGGCATAACATTAAAAAGTCTTCTTCAAATTGTACATAATACGACACAAATTAAAGTCCGTCGTGAATTATTCTCCTTTGATTCTTAAAACAAAGCATTAGAGTCTACCACAAGTACCTTACAGAATGTAATTTTCCACAAGAATATTCGTACAATATATTATAGCATGCAACCAAAACAAAATAGCAGTTCTTCTGTGACTGATAATAATACATTTTCTTGCAGACTTCACAATCTCTCAGGGAGCGCTGAGACTCGCTGTTTTAAAACTGCAGAGCATGAATAATGTTGTAGAACACCTTACTACCTTGGCTTCCTACTGTTCGGATGCTGAAGTCGACATCTGGATGTAGTGATTTGGGGGGGGGGGGGGGGGGGTGCTGCGCGGATCAATTTGTCTTCAGCACAATGACGATTCATCAAGAGAGGAAACCCGGGCCGCTTAGCAGAACACCCATCCCCGCTCCAGCAACGCCAAGTTCCTCGCCTGTCTGACACTTGCCACGACGCGAATTTATGTGTCACGCAGGAAGGCTTTAGGTCTAAAAGTCGACCGACGGTGACAGTGTACGAAAGACAAGGCGAGATAATCAAGCAACCTTCCAGCAAAGGAACCCTGCATTCCTTGTTCAAAAACTCACGCCTCTGATTCTCTGAATATATTTTACAATCGTGAAAATGTGATCAGTGTGACCGGTTCTTACCCAAAGAATAATTTTGTTCTTCTGAATCCTGTATAGGTATTTCATTCTTAAGGCAAAAAATTAATAAATTCTAAAATTATTTTGAAGATGGGAATGGAATTTTAATCGAAGACAGAGAAATCAAACAATTTTCTTTTAATTTCCTATTCCACTTCGTCAAGAAACGTAGTAAGCATTCCGCTGTCAAAATAAACAAAATCAAATAAGCTTTATTAATATTTACTTCGTTGTCACACACGTGTACATACGCGTGTCAGAAATACTGCATTTGGATTTTCAGTTCTTGTTTTCAACTCATATGAACATATCGATTGATTCTAGTGCAGATTTACGCAAAAATAATATTTCAGTGTAAATGCGTTTCGAACGTTTCTTTACTGCACTACATTTTAAAAATTTCATTACATCGGACCATTAAGACCAATTCCGCAAATTTCCCTTCTACATGACAGGAAGCTACAATTTGTCATAATAATCAAATACTGTTTCTCCTACTGCTCGAAGCCAAAATTGTCAGGAGTCAACTGACATAAATAACAATGAACAGTCAAGAGACGGTTTAATAGTTGTGAATCAGAACGACATGTGGTATTTTATGAAATATCATACCCATCTAAAGGTTTATTCCTATTTCAGCACACAACGAACCCCACATTATTTCCATACAAGACGTTGGGTGCCTTCCACTACATTGAAACAACTCTCTAGTGTATTGATCTACGAGAAGGGTGCGTATCCTGACGTGTGGTGCTGGGGTTGAGAGTGTGATAGAGGGACAAAAAACTTATCGCCCTGGGCTAATGTCCATTTCCTGAATAACAGGCACTATTTTTTCCAGTTCCCACGAGAGATAACATAAATATACTGGATTCAGAAGATAAAAACGAGGCTAAAATATATACAAAATATCAGCAGTTTCTTAACCCCCCCCCCCCCCCCACAACCTATTCAGAGCATAAATTGAACGTTAGGACTGTCGAGAATGGATTCAGAATTAATTTACATATTTCATAGTTTATCAAGTATATATTTCTCGAGTGCAAATTTTGTTGAATTACACTAGGTTTCTTTTACACCAGGGGTGGCCAACCCAAATGATCTTTCGGGCCACTTTGGAAATGCATCATAACTCCGCGGGCCACATATAAAATTATATATCCCCATATGGATGCACAAATAATGTATTTTTTTAATACATTGGTTTTCACTACTTTGTCCATTATAAAATAAATATATTTTGTAAAAGTGTGATGAATCTCGCGGGCCGGAAAAATGTTCAAGGCGGGCCACATGCGGCCCGCGGGCCGCGGGTTGGCCACCCCTGTTTTACACGAAACGGAATAGTGTAATTTCACTGTATAATATCGAGGGAAATTGAAAAAGATAAAAATATTTCCGATGAATTTGACCTCTATAAAATAATTTAAAAAGTTAGAATGTTTTAAATGTGTGATTGAAGACTAACTTATCTTTCGCAAATAAATCATGGTTTTACTGATTATATGAAAAGCTACAAAGGATTTCGTCTGTACAAATAGCTTTTACTTTTATAATGTGTTAATCCTTTTAAACTTAGTGGTAAATACAGCCTATGTAGCAGCGCGCAACTCCAATTTTTGTCCCGTGGATCTATTGGCTTCGTATGATTCCAGAATAAAAAGCGACTATTTCCTTAAACAGTTTTAACCAGCTGATCTTTGTTATGGAGACGCGGTGTCTTAACATTTAGGCACAGGCTGATTTTTATATTTATTTATTTAGAAGAGTATCGGGCTTTTAAATATTAAATATCTGCTAATGCTTGGACAAGACAATGAAATTTACAAAAAAAAAAATGTCCGTAGAAAGAAATTAAGTACGAACAAGGGAAAAACACGTCATTTGAATCAAACATCGCATTACTACTGACTGTGTAATTTATGAATAACCTTGCCCTAGTGTTATCATATTTAAAGTTACAAGACGTTCAACCTATCTTAACAGTAATTTTGCAACAAACAACAGCGTCTAAGCCCCAGTTTCATATTGTGTGCCATACAAGTTCTGCCAAATGATAACGCATACAAGTATTTATTGCAGAAGATACATGAATCCAGAGATAGATTAAATACCAGTTTTTAAAACTATCTTATGTTGCTACATGCGTGTGTATAAGAAAACGTTTTTCCGTATATTTTAACTCGATATTTTAAGTTTTAGAATAATATTCGTACTGGTTCTGAAACTTAATTCTGGTGGAGATAGTTTCATCATTCTAACCATGAAAACAACTGTCTGATTTTCTAAAGACGCAACCACACGGAACGTACAATTGTATTCGTCCTAATTGCAGACTTTCCATGATCATGCATCGGAAAGCAGACGAAAGTAAAACACTCTCAAGACGTACAGACACAATAAGAGAACAAGCACCAATATCGAAGCCATTTATAACTTCCAAACCATTGCCCAGTGTTTACCATCATTAACAATGCATGGGCTTCAATAGTACTCGCAGCAAGGAAGCAGGAAGACCTCTGCGAAGGGATGTGGAGAATACCCCAGCACCAGTCGTAATGCGACGGCTAAATACCCCTAGTTTCCTTTACCAGCCACAAACCGACACTCACGAAATTGACCCTTATGGGCAAAGGAAGGCATAGAATTCCCTCCATCTTCTACTGGATCAACTGGGTATCATTCTGCAGCCAAATTTAAACACACAAACACTAAAGTAATTCATAATACTGTATAAATTTTAATAACATTATTCCATAATATGTTTTGAGATGAAAAGGTGTTCAAATGAGTTGTAAACTTGTTAGGCACATTGCAAGATTCGATAATAATAATAATAATAATAATAATAATAAAACAAAATTCCGTTTCATACTCTGTGGACAAAACTGTATCGTTACCACTGGAATTTGAGTCAATTTGTATCGCATTACTATGTGTTAATATTAGGAACATCTTAGACTGCAATATAAGAACACAGAACTCTCATGGAAAACACAAGTTCTGATAATATTCTTCTTTGCAGAAGGTATAAATCCTTTTGAAAATCTAATACTAGACGAGTTTGTCTGAAGAAAAATTTGTATAGATTGAGTTTACAAACATTCCATTACAAAACACAGTATTTTCTGTATTTTAATAACATATAAAAAAGGCTAATCTATGGATGACTCAACGCCCTAATGATGAAAGCAGCAAGTACCTCTGAAACGTCGGTAAACTTCTACTAGACTACAAGGAGGAACAACCCAAAAGCTGTGTAAACCTGAATTCTCAGTTGATTATCGTGTTTACAACAAGCAACTGCTGGTACAATCCAGTTCACACTCTCAACTTGTATTTCTTTAAGATCCATCTTCATATTATCCTTCCATAAACGCAAAGATCTTCCACGTGGTCCCCCATTCAAAGTTTTACGACCAAAACATCGCACATGTTTCTCATCTACGTATTCATCCTATATTTCATCGTTCTGATACATTTTGAAGTGTACGGGTAGATATGCAAAGCACTTGATAACCAAGCCAGCAACGTACGTAATGGCCTGATAATGTCACATGTGTGCCGAAACATGTATTTGCCAAAAGATATTTCACAATAAATAGTGTGTATAAGTTTAAAGACGTTAATACAAATTATAAAGTTCTTCTGAATGTAACATTTTCCGACAAATACATGTCTGAAGAAATGAAATTAATTAAAAAATTCAAAAACTATCAAAAAGCCATGGTACATTTTCAAAACACTCACATTCTCACGCTTAACAGACATATCTTGGCTTCCCCTTGCCTTCGGCTCCATAATTACCCCTGGAAAATTCGGTCTTAGGTTCTCTTTGATGTCTAGCACTACATTTAAACTGATATTATAGACTGGGTTCGTTAGGTTGGTTTTCACACTAGCTGTCTCCGAGTGCTAGCGACATTGTTTTCCTAAAGGATCGAATTTTAGGAAATGAGAGAATGTCAGAGAGCAGACGAGAGCCAGAATCCACTTGGATGCAAACACCAGCTTCGGATTTTCACCATAGTTCGATTGTCCTTTATAGAAATGGTAATTTTATTTCATTTAGGCGTGGTTCGCCAAAACAATTTCTACACTGAAAATAAAATCCGTCTTTTCAGTCCAATTTCTGTAATGTCATTACCAAATTCGAGCATCCCGAGCAGCCTATTCCGTTGACTAGGAATGCAGGATCTTAACAAGACGATATCCTTACATGACTGAACATACAAAAATAATTATTATTGGTTCACAGTCCTTTTGTGATACGGACGTGTCCGACCAAAATCATTTTCCCTTTACTTTGCTGAGAGGTGAATTAACCACTTTACAGCGTAGATAGCCTAACCTCCAAAATCCAACTGCACTCAATTTAATAAAGTATCTGCTGTACTTTACATAACCTAGTTTATATTTGAACTAAATGACATCACTTCCTTTACCCAGAGATCCAAGCTCTTGTGCAGGTGACTATCGTTACGGTTTTATTTCTGTGTAAATATGCTACCCACGGCCACAGCAGAAGTTTCCGAGTAGATCCATTGAATTGCGCTGTTATTTTCACTGACTTACCCCACAATTTTGACTATGGAACCCTAATCCCACGGTAAGGCCTCTATACATTTTGGCCCGTGGTTATCATTGTAACTGATATTACTTTTCAGCTAATCATCCCTCTGAATGTACCTTCGTTTGGGGGAGGGGGTGGATCTTCCTTCACATGGTTGCGGCACTGTTGTTCTACTCTAAACAACACAGGGGCGCATAGAGTTATAGAGGTTGACGCGCCTGTAAACCCACAAACGTAACTTGAAGTACAATACAGTTCAAACTGAAAGCATCCTGTAAGATTACAACTGATACAATTGTCAACATCAATAAAAACAACAAGCAAACAACAGCAAAACAACATGCTTCTCTGCTCTAAACCTACCCTCTATTGAAGTCAAAGTTTCGGGCCGCTTCACAAAAGAATGAGCCGCTCTAGCCAGATAAAGTCCCTCTCTCTAGAAGTTCTAGTAACTCTAGAGAAGAGAAGGGGCTTGAAACGTTCTAACTTGTTCGTGATACGACTGTGCAATGGCGCAGACGTTTACTTATGGAAGCACTTTGGGGGAGGGGGAAAATAATTTGGGTGAATTTCCAAACGAAGCAGAGAGAAGTTGAAATGTGGTTGAATAATCTCCTCTGTGATCAAAACACAATGCGGCCAGCATCTAATGAACATTATTTCTATCAGGGTATCCACATAGAATAATTTATACTATCAGCGATATCTACTGTAAAACCAATTATGAGGAAGTGAATGTGTTATCAGTCGATATTTGATAGTGTAATGACGGTGCCGAAGAACGCGGCTGAGTGGTCAGTTCTCTCGTCTCGTAATCGGTAGATCCTGGTTTTTAAATGTCGACCCTAAAACCTGCTATCCTCACTGAGGTTAATGTGGCTTTTCAGAGTCACTCCAAACAAATTCCTGGATAATACCTAAAATCAGGCCACTATTGCTTTATTCTGTATCTGTGTCCCAATTTATTATCAACAACTATCCCGTCATACGATGCTACATAATCTAAAAATACAATCTAATCTGGTCAATCATGGCGGTGAATATTTCGATGTTGTTGTGAGGAATATGGATGGAGATGTGTTTTTCCTAAACGATGATATCTGCCTACAAGTCCACACGGAATGACAACACAGAGCAACAACACGTGTGGATGGAAGGATAATACTAAAATGTAATCGGAATATGTCTGAATTCATATAGCTCAGGAAAGGTTTTGTGAAAACGGTAATGAACCTTAGGGTTCCAAAAAGTTCGGTCAGTTGCTGACCAGCTGAGCGACTAGTAACTAAGAACTCAGTACCATTAGGTTAGTTAATCTCAAAGAGTACTTCCTTTCATTCTAAATTATTTACAAATGTTCAGCAGATTTCACAAACACTGGCATGTCAAAAACGTAATATGATTTTAAAAAAATTCTTCTTAGCTTCCTGAAAATGTCCACAACTATTAATGACTGAATATTCCATAATTTAGCAACAGAGTGCTTCTACTTTCTTGCCTTGCAATGTAAAAAAACATCTTAAAATATTCACATAAACTCTCAGCTGGTCGATGTTATGTGCTTTTACCTGTAAGCTGATTAGTTTACAACGTATAAGCTAATTAGTTAGATGCTTAAAAACAAAATCTTGTTTTTTTAGATACTAAAAGAGTAAAGGATGCAGGATTTTGAAAATATTCTGCTGGTAGGTTCACATGATTTTCTGTCCAACATCCCGGAAAGAAATATTCCTAAAAATAATTTTAATGGCAGCTTTCTTCTGAAGAACAAGACTGAAACAATACATTCTGCGTGAAGCAAGGTGATGATATTGTAATGATTGTAATAAAAATTCACGGCCCTCTAAATTTATGCTGTTCTGTCAAAGAGTTTCCGATAAAGAAATGAATCAGCAGAGAAGAAACAACAAATGTTTAAAACATAACTTCATGTATTTCGGTGAAACGTGTGGAAATAAAAAGTCTACATATTATATATAAATTCTCTCCTTTGTTTTATTATTAATAAGATTAATAACAAGATAAATAGTTAAGAGACAATGAATAAACACTACGCTGAAACAATACGCTTATATTTTTCAATTTACAACAGTCTAATAGTGATTTTAAAAATAATCACCAACTATCAACCAACACTTGTCTATTTATTACACATATAATATAATAACTTTTAAATCTACCGTGATGCTAAAGACATAAATTGAAGGAAGGAAATAATTTTAGGGTTGAAAATAACCAAAAATTAGCAATATACAAGATATCAAGACTCAAATTTAACAGCGTATGACAGAAGAGGATAAACGTCGTTGGTATTACAGTTCCCCCAAGGACTGTTTTCTCAAATCTGTATTTTTCTTCGGTGTTTATATTTCTTTGAAAGAATGAACACAATTAAAGTTAAATTACCCGACTTAAAACAAGACCTCGGTTTCCTCTGATGTCGGACGACAATTCAATAAAAGGTCTGTATCACAAAGCAAATTAATATTAGCTAATTGCATTGCATTAAATTTCAATTAAACGACTTTCCTTTTAATTCTTCAGGGGATGCAATTTGAACAAACCTGTGTAAATACATACCCATTGCAAGAATAATGTTATAAAATTATTTACAAGAGTTTCATCAATACTTACATAAACCTGAGAGTTTCCATTAAATAAATAACAGTTTTCAAGTTACTGCTTTCATATTAAAACTATTCTCTCGCGATACATTCTACACCTTACTTATTTCCTGTTATTTTTGGTGAATGTTTTAATCAGATAAACCGATTAATCATGTTTAGTGTGAAAAGAGAATACGTATCAATTTCAACGTCCTTACAAATTATCCACAGCAAGAAATAGCAGTCTTTCTCAATCAAACTACAAGCACAAATTGTGTGTCATCTTCTTTTAACATGTGAAATGCTTCGTTTGTTAGTTTCATGTTTCGCAGTAATGCTAATGTGAAACTCCTAATGTCTTATTTCGAGCTCCAGAAATGTAATTGTGTAACAAACCTACAACGCTATAAGCATCTGTTGGAAGTTTATTAACTTTGAACAGAGAAATTTTGAAGTTTTCAGAGCGCTAAAGACGATGTTTCTGTTCTAACAAAGTTGTAATTTGGACTATTTTAAGGCGTTTTAAATTCTGTGTCGAAAAGCTATCATACGGTAATTTTGAAAATTTGTTTCAACCAGCGCATTCAAAAACAGCGCTAATTTTTAACGCCGTTAATCACAGACGTCTTTTCGTGAAGGAGTTATCCAGCAGTCGCACAGCTGTTTACAGCGTGATCTTAGAAAACGCATTCGAGATCACATGCTGTTTGCGTCTATCAGTGTTTGCCCGCTTCAATTTATGAGGTAGCTGATCAATGTTCGCGAGACTTCGTATCAATATTACGCTATTGGAGGACAGTCCAGCCTCATAAATTTTAATTTCTTACGATCAACAATAACCGATGAGGTGCAAGCAAGACTGAAGACTAGCGCCATAATTTACGTTAAAAAATCCTAGTTAATTATAAAATTCCAGTTAACATAATGTTCTTTCAGAATGTAAAACAACAACTTGGCGGCTGTGTAATATTCCACATATATCGTTTACTTTGACAGCGATAAGTAACTGTAATTAACCAATTTTGTGTGAATATGAAATATGCGAGAACCTGGAAATATATACTAAGTGTTATAATTGTTATTAAACAGCAGAATCAAACATAAAACGAAAAATATTCCTAGTCCGTTCACAAATCTGTTACCGATTAGCAGCTTAACAAAAGAATAAACATTTTAATACTTATATATTAAATCTTGTCCGTCTAATCACAATAATTCTTATTAAATATTAAAATATTACAATAATTAACATTTCAACATTTAAAACATTTAAAATATTAAATGATGTTCTTTATCGAAATATTCGATTTACATTAGACCATCATTTTTTTTTCATGTTTCACGACATGTTTCAGTTCCTATACTTATTATATCACAATATGACGCAACTTTACCATCTTATTTCAATACTTCCAAAATTCCAGACTGCGAAAGCTTTCATGTTAGCGAAATGGTAAAATTTGTGAATTTTATTTCAACGAATAACAAAGGCAATAAATACGATTAAAAGGATGCCAAGTCTGCATTTGCCTTACTCCCGTTAGCAGACAGGTTACAGTGGAACGATATTTCAAAGGTTTCCATGAAAATCGACGAGTAAGTTAGAGCACTTACGCCCGCAAATAAAAAAAAATAGGACATACTGACAAACGCACATGTTATCTCAGCGAAAGGGCGCTGAATGAAGAACTCTGATCTGTTGCAACCCCGAAATTAATTTCAACATGAAAGAGCAGGGCATAATAGCGTTAGATGTTTTCAAGAAAGCTTAAAGCCAGGTGGCAGTTTGTTTCATATCAAAGTCTGTGCATTATACCGACTCATACTTTGACACTACAGTATACTCCAACCACGTGACGAAATATAACTGGCTATCCTTTATGCTCTTTGCAATTTATCATTTTGCAGCAGTAAAAAAATGAGAAAAATAAGTAACTCTAAGTTCAGTGTATAGAAGACTATTGGCTTATTGCCACCCATATATTATCATACTGCCAACCGAACAAAAAAGTTGGTTGAGCACGTGAGCGAGCGGAGGGCGTGCGGACTGCTGACTTCGACACGGCGATATTTCAGCAAGGAGCAAACCAGCTCGGTCAGTGGCGGGAGGATTCCTCCGGGTAGTGAGACCGCGCGATCTCGTAGGTGATAACCAATGTTCCGGAGGAACGTAGCCCCTGAAGATGGAGGCGGTACGTTCCCATAAAATGCCACTGCCCCTCCTATAAGTCCACATGGCGTCACAACCAGCCGCAGACGCTAATATCTGTTAATTCCACTGAATACGAAAAAGAAACAATGGATTTTTCTGTGTCCTTCACGCTCTAACGTGAGTGAAGAAGACGTTATGGGTCTATCCATAACAGTTGTCTCGGATCGCATTATTTCAAACAAGACCTTGGATAAGTAATCTTATGACTCACCGTCCATGACGCGACGTACAGAACGCCTTTGGAATTTCATTGTACTCCATAGGGCACACATTTCCATTTTATCTGTTATAGGTGTATTTCTAGAACTCAACATACATTTTAAAACATAAACATTTTTCTCTTCCTTTAAAATGTAACTTTCTTTCAATTGAATTACTGATATAAACAAGCCTACTACAGTAATCTCACCCACGTCACAAAATATCGGTCTAATGGTTAGCACTCCTTCGTATTACGGAGGCCCTGGGTTCAAACTTCGGCTCTAAGACCAGCCATCCTCAGGACTTTTCTCGTGGCATTCCTCAGTCCGTCAAGTGAAATGCTGCGCAGGCCACGCCCATCGCCTTCTATTTAAGTTGATTAATTATTCGACGCCATACATTCTCAGTTACCGGCACCACCATTTAATGAACGACAAATAATCTGCATGCACGCCACTGACCGTTTACTGACGACAGTGATTGAAGGTAGTTCATCTCGGGCGAAGCCTTAAAAAGCGAGATGATATTACTGCACTTAACCACATCGCGTATGGCTGGGGGTGGAAACACCACACTGGATGACGTTCGCCGTTTGAAAGACTGGATCTCATTAATTTAATAGCAGCCGCTCGTCTGGGTTCCTTGGCCGTTCTTGTAACGCTTTAATCGTTCTGTGGCAGCGAAATGTACTTAATTAGGAAAGTGCACATATATAAGCCTACCACAGGTAAAATATTGCTAACATTACCTACACACAATGTTTAATAATTAATTGCCAATTAATTAGTGCGCATTCGTGATCTCCTTCAATTGTAGGATGATGTATGTCGTTGTAATGAAGTCGGCAAAGAAGTATACTGTTTTATTTTTTTAAATTATTATGCACTACGTAGGACCTACGTATATTCCTAATCGCCTCAATAATGTAGAATTTTTCTATGCGTTACTAATCTGTAATGATTTTTTCTATCTAAAAATTGTAATATATTTTAATAATATTAAGTAAATTAAAATTATTTGTAGAAAAACACAAACAAGTCTGTAAACGAACAAAAATTCGCGAAAAATGCAATTTCCCACTTCGTTACGTTTTAGTTTGATTTTATTTGGTCAACAAGTTGGCAGCAGAGTCTAACAACAAGGAGCAACTACAAGGTTGAGATGCCAATTTGTTTTCAAAAGGGCACTAACCAGCAATACTTTTCGTTTCAGTTTTGGAATTTGGTAACAGGGCCGAGCAATATGTATCGATATATGGATGTGTGTGTATCGATGTTTTCATGCTGGTGTTTCACCTATATAATTTTACATCTTCTGTCGCCATAGCAAAGGGCTCGGATAATAAGCTAATAATTAACAAGGTTCTGGCTCTAGTACATTCGAACACAGTACATAAACCACTTTATCCAAAAGGAAATTTGTCATCGACTAGGAGTCGAACATGCTCCACCTTTGAACAGCATGGTCTCATCATGTTTATCTAATCATTAGAAAAATCCCCAAAAGCTTTTCCGGAAAAGACACTAAGCCGGAATCACAGCGAGCGTTGTAATTGCTTGTTATTTGTCTTACTTTTGTCTTACGGTCTTATATTATCCGACCCCTCCAGATCTGCCTGTCTCCACCCCCAAGTGTCTTCCTTATCCGAGATGAAAGAAAACCTTCAGTTCCTGTGGACATCTTGAGTAGCTGTTTAAGAGTAGCACTCCATCTTGTGTGGTTGCGAGGACGGGATGGCGTTGCTGGACTGTAGTCACTTGTTCAGAGAAGAAAGTGAAAGGGGACAGGGGTGAGAGAGAGACAGACGAATGACAAACTCCCCCACAAGTGACCTGACGTTATCAATCACAGCCTGGAGTACAGTACGATCGCAAGGAAAGGAAGAGTAATCGATCATGTGCAAATGGCAGAAATCATAAAACACGCCCTGTTAAATGTATACGTCTATATTTTACTAGCGTTGGAAAACAACTCCCTCCTTGGCATTGGTAAGATATCGTAATTCTAAATCAAAATTCCATGTGTTTTCTTCAACATCACTCAGATACGTAAATATAATAATACAACTTATTTTCTACATGACAGGTTTATTTGTTCACTCAGAGTACTCTACGATACTACATCAACTACAAAGATTTTGTAGCGTAACATAAGAAATTGTAGGATTATTATTGTCCGTGGGCTGCGATTGAGATGAGAGCGAAAGTGAACTACTTCCGGTTATTTTTAACATTGCGCTGGAGAAAATCATGTTAGTCCGTCCCATATCGGGATTTGAAGCTCGAACCTCGCAAATGGGAATCTAATGCTTTATTGCTGAAGCTGAATTTTACAAACCTTGATAACCACTCTATGAAACAAACAGGGGAATACCAAATTATGCTTCATTCTCGCGACTTCCTGCAGGCGCTTATGTAATGACATGATGTGATTAAAACTAAAAGCAAAGCATAACAAGTTCAGCGGTGAATTTTCCACCACTCTTTTGTCCGTGTGCATTGGTTACGCTAGGATGGGAATTTCTAATTCCTGTGGGATTCCCTAAACAGGACATAAAACACAAGAAACCTCCAAGCACAAAATTTTAATTTGAAAGCCTAAGGGTAAGAGTCCTGTCGAAATACACCGAGGTTAATTGGAGGATAATATTAAAACGGGTATTTGAGAGACTGGCAGGATATGAATTAGATTTATCTGGCTCAGATTAAACACCGGCGTCCAGCTCTTGTGACCACGGTAATGAAACTTTGAGTCCCATAAAGACAGAAATTCTTGACAAACTAAACATACCATCAGTATCAAAAGAATTCCTTTGGTTCATGGAGTTAATTATTTCTAGAAGATTTTTTCTTTTTATTTTACATTCCTCAAGGACATTACTAGCATTGTTTATGGCTCAGAACACATAATGTGCTCCAGTGTTCAGGACACGTTGGTACTTGAAGCTCTCTTTGTGGAATGCATGACAGACGCAATTGTTTATTTAAGAAAGAAACATGTGCTGTCAAAGGTGTGGGATGTAGAATTACACATGTCTCATTTTCACAAGTCCTCTTTCACATAACTTATGAGTTCCAAAATTTATCATACCATTTGTAACTGACGTCGTCTACTTCTAAAAATCACTCATGTCAAAGTTACGAGTGAGAAAAACACACGCTCAATTGGATTCGTACTGAAAGGTTTTCACTTCTTTAACATACTAAAGAATGTTGTCGCTTACAACTTGGTACACATCGAAAAAACCATTTAGTAAACCACAAACAGAAGGTCAAAGTTGTTTATTCGATTTGGGCACAGCCATAGAAAAAGCTAAAATATTTATTTTCAACAGAATAAATTAAATTGGTACTCAGTGCATGGCATTGCCTAATCAAAAACAAAAAAACTTTAAAATACAGCCTGAAGTCTATCTGCCTTGTGTTTAAACCTTCTTGAAAAACTGACAGTCGCTCAGAGTGTCAAGCCTTGTCTTGTACAGAAACAGAACAAACGTTACAGTGCATATATGTCCACCTCTGATTCTTACCCTGAGCCAGATAAATCCAATTCGCACCCCCTCGCCATGTATCATTACGAACCATTTAAATATTCTGCTGTCTATTAATAATAATCCAGTTTAAAGAGATGCTCAGCCATAATATATAATCATTATCATCATATTTAAAACAGATCGTTTAGACTAAATCTCTAAAAATGAAAAATTATTTCGTGATCACCAAATCATTTTTATTGTGGTCATAAATTATGCAACGTCGCACATAAAGACGTGTTGTGTTACAAAGTATGAAAATGAGAGGTGATGAGATATTTCTGTACTCGAATATATTAATAACAATTCCTCACTGGCGTGTGTTGGTGCCAATTAAATTCAACCACACGCCTAGACGGAAGGTTTTAAATATACATAACGAATAGATGGAATAGAAACGGAACATGTAAGCCGTTAAGAATAATTTCCCTTATCATAATAATAGATTAAAAGCGATGTAATGGTAAACTTTCTCAGAATTTTTATAACGTGCAGAAACAATGCTAGACTGTGGAAGTTTCTTCACTTTAAATAGAGTTGGAGCTTTCTCTATTCAGTAAGTAATTAAACAACAAACCTATTCTCTCTCTCTTGAAGCATAAAAATGCATGTGATTTAGAAAAATGTGTTAATAAAGTGAAAATAACAGCATTTCTTAGCCTGTAAGAGCGATAGGGTTAAATTCTGAAGTAAGTTCGTGGAAGACTTCCTTCCTACATCCCTTTTCTCCGTCATACAAATTAAAAAATTTTACTTAGTTAAGAAAACGCAGGCCTATTTCTATTTCGGGAATTCAAGTAAATGAATTGTTTACTTTACTTTCAGTCTCCTTTGACGTTTGGAGTATTCCCATTGGATCCGATCAATCTCTGTCTCTTTCAATCCTCAATGGTCCATTCCTTCAGACGTCCCTTCCTACCATTCTGTGTAATCCCTCTGATTCCCAGCAATGACAACTCAGCCCTGAAGATGGACACAGTAAACTTCCCCGAAACACTGGCATCTACCGACTAGTCCACAAGGTGCCAGATCCCAGACGAACATCACAATAATTGTTACAGCCGTAGAAACTTCAAATCTCACAATGTGTATGGAGTTTGTTCCGTTCGCAAATATCAGTGTAGCGCCAATTCGGTGCCTTACTGACTACGATAAAGTGATGTATACGTAACTCATCACTTTATATTTTTAGAAGGAAAATTAAGTGATATATGTAGGCTGTAACATCGTTTGGATTCGAATAACTCGGTAGTTACGGAAGTAAATCAATGTGTCATTTATTAATACCTGTCAATGGAAGAGTTGTTACTGTCGCCTTAAAAACTGAGCCCGGACGAGACTTTTTATGCCTTATTTCCTTCCCCAGTCCCTGGTGAAATCCTATTTTTATTTTGAGCAGAGTGTAGTCCTGGAGATTTAGGGCACACAGAAAAGCTAAGAGGTCCGATAGACCAATAGGCCGGATGAGATGGGTAGGGATCAGTACGAACTGCGATTGATTAGGCATTAGTTTGGCTGCGGGTCTCCCGAGGGGTTGGGGGGAGGATGTATCCCGCGCCAACTAGCGGCAGTTTAGGGAGACTCCAAGGGGTATTGGTCGAAGCTGACAGCCGCATTGGGGGTTTCCCTCCCGTCTTCGCCAATGTGGCAAGGAAAACATGCCAGGGGAAAAAGCAGAATTATCGACAAAGCCGTAAGCGTCGAAAATCACGAACAGAAAATCTGCAGGTGGTAATACAAACATGGTAATCCTTCGTCAGCCTCACGGATTTTGTTCCTGAACAAACACCGCGGTAAGGATCCACGGCTGGCAAGATCAGGCCTCGCGTGCTACTGGGGGTTAGGGGAACCACTGTTGGTGTTATCACTGACCAGGCCTGGATTTTAAAGGTCAGTCAGAAAGACGTCTAAAAGGCTCAATGGGACTCCTTAATAAATTTATTCATAAGACCCCTTCAGGTTAGTACCAGAATATCGCGTCAAAATATCTTATTTTACAACCAAAATTTTCATAAATTCGCAATTCCATAACCAAGTTCACGTCTCACAGTTTCCATAACACGTAAAGTTGGAGTTCGAACTGCAGAAACAAGAAATGGTCCAGCTATTTATTGACGTCTAGGATGCTATCTGTTAAAACTATGAACCACTCTTAAACGTAAGGTAACAGCCATCTAGGATGTTGAACCCTGATGACGGAGGCAGTAAGCACCCCTAAAACGTCAGTCAGTTTATACCAGACTACACGGTACAACATCCAATCTTAAGCCTGAAATCTCACCAACTTGAAAGTAGACCCACATTCAAAGTAATGATACAGTTTATTTCACACGAAATGTGAGAACTATTGTTATAATATACATACATGCTCACATTTTATATTTTCAGGTCATGAATTAGTTGTATTTTGGGACCGGCTGTACATACATGGCGAGGTTTCATTTTAGATCTTGATGACAATATGCAATAAGCCGCCACTGTCTGGGGACAAATGAAGGAGAGACTGAAATAAATAATGGGCATGTCGGGACGGGTGTAGGTAATGGAAACTCAGAATCCTAAATAGATGGAGGGAAACTACAAAAGTAAGAAAGGCAAAGTGAAAAAGCGACAGGAAAGTAGGAGGGAGGTGGCAGAGATGGGCAGGGTGAAGATTTGGAGGCCTGGATAAGATACCATTCCAGCATCGCTGAAACGTGGGGGGATGAGAGGGGGTCCATATAGAAAAACCTTAACAGCAGACACACAATGAGAACGCAGAAACGTGTCCCAACTCCATTGTCCAACCTATTTATCCTACACAAAAGAGACCAGAAGTAAAGAGATTGAATCGAGAGAAACAGTGAACGAGAGTAAGCAGGAAAAAGACGCAAACAAGCCTTTTCCTTCCCTTGTAATGGGCTTTTAGCAGTTTCCTTTTTTCCTTGCAAGAGTGCACTGATCTCTGTAAGATAATACAAAAAATTTGTAGATGTATTTTATATCAGCGTATGACAATTCTGAGTGAGTTCTTTATCTAATATGGTGTATTTAAAAAGACTTTAGGTTGTATAACTTATATTAGTACTTGTACACAAATAAAAATATGAATTTATCGACGTGCTTCTATTAGAGTACAAAATCAGATACAGGCATTGACTTATAACTCGACGTAAAAAATAAAAGTATTTCGGCTCTCTTAAACGGGCTGTTTACATTCTTTTTAATGTTCAATGCAGCAAACCTTAGTTTATTTATTATTTGTAAACAATAATTATATTACTTACATGTTTGTGTTGTTAAACAAAACCGAACCACTCAAAAAAAAATTGGTAGGGGTGAGCTTTTTCGCGGTAGGGAGCCCGAGGATTACTGTCTTATAGGTGGCAGAGCCGTGTAGTCTGGTAGAGTTTACCAACGTTTCGGAGGTCCTTGCTGCTTCCATCATCAGGGAGATGAAGATTTGGCGGCAGTTTGTACCTGATCCGTGTTTCATACTTTTATTTTCCTTTATCTGCAGGGCATTTAGGCTTTTCTGAGTTAAACTTCCGACAAGTTACCGTAAATAGGGATCAGGAGACATGCTTTCTTAAGTCAGTTTATATTTTGTTATGACGATTATTAAAACCAAACAACAGTCATTAATAGTCCAATATCTTGATAATCTGTTTACTGTAAAGAGATATTTATAACAATATTCGAAAAGCAGAATCAGTACTTCGCTTTAAACAGGCTATAAAGTACAGCACAATAAAACTGAAAATAAGAGTTGGGCAAGAGAGAAATCTGCATTAAGGTCTACACACAAGAGAACCTGAATTACATCCGGCCCGAAGCAGGTTTGCCTCACTCTGAAATTATCCTCGTCGTCTTCCAATTCATTCGTTCGGCCCATTACGTAAGATTCTTCTCCTGCTGCTGGTACTGTGCAGGAAGAGAACAGATGATAGTGATGCCATTGTTTCCTGCGAGAGAGATCACTGCTGGCTGGCACATAGCCACCATTCCAACTACTCTTGCTTTCACAGAAACCAGCTTGGAAACACAGTAAAAAAATAAAAGTGGGGTTGGAACTGGCAAATAGTTTAAGTGCAGTGGCGTAACTGAATAAAATACCGCTTAACCCATTAAAACCCATTGGGAACTAAACGTACCACCAGTTTTAAAAATTAGTATATATTAATTTTGTATTTGTATTATTCTCAGAATAGACAGCGATTATTTTCATAAAGAGCATGGACCAGTTAATCATGAACCATAATCCTCAGAATATACTACAAGATCACGTTTCGTAAAACTCACAAAATTTAACTGAAAAAAAACAAACAATGAATTAATGTGAAATGAAAATTGGTATTAATATGCGGTAATAAGCGTTTTAAAAACAAATTTGCTCATATTACTGAGTTGAGCATATGCAAATGGGTTTACCTTTAATTACGTGAATGTTAATCTCTGAGAGATTTTGTTGTCCATAAAACATATTACAAAATTCGGTTTTACACAAAACGGATTACATACGCGGCATACAGAACTCCCCACACATAACGCGTAGGCTATATAGATTCATTTACTTAATACATGTGGTGCAAATGTGCTCACTGTACGCCATTTCTATTAAGCACAGTGATCTATGACAAGAGTGATAGTTCGCGGAAATGGGATTCCACATGGTCTGAATATAGTACGAATCGTAAATTAATTAACCCAGTGTAAACATGTAAATAACAATTAGTGTAATGAGACTCTGATCTAATCACGAAGATCAAAATGAAACGCAATTAATTACTCCTTTCAATGGTCGTTCACAGAGAATGAAAATCAATATCCTTAAAGATAATCATGTGAATGGATACGTATTTCAGTGACGACGTTAACAGTTGTGTTATCCGAACAAAAGATACGAAATTAATGCCGGAGGCATATAAAAAATCTGATATTTAATTAGAGTAAAATAAAACTAATTTTCCGATATTAATTTTATGTAGAGTTCTTCGTACTGAGCAACATACATTTTCAGTGATGTTATTCACTGATCATCAGAGCCATCTACATATTTCTAAAGACAATAGTTGTTAAAATAACGCTGCAGAAACAGTGACTTGGGACAACGGGTTATTTAATGACGCTGCGACAAGTTACAGTTTTCTTTCATTGTCCCGTTATACACTTCTCGGCAAATGGAAAATTCGACAAAAGTGCACGAATAAAACATTAATGGCGTAACGGAACACAGAATTTGTTGCATGATGAAATGTCTGTAAAGATAAAACCTGGCGTCAATAAATGTTATTATTAAATAAGTTACAATATTTTACCAGTTAATCTTAACTTCCATATAATACTACTCGCTATACAAATAAATTGTAGCCTTTATACATCGCTGTACCAAAACACGTATCGGAGAGAGGAAAAAAAATGCATGAGCTGCTACAATGAACTTGTGAAGACGGTACTTGTAACACTCTACACATAAGGATTCCTTAAATTAAGATTTAAGAATATGTCACAGGATTCGTTCAAGTTAAACAAAGTATTAAAATAATCTGATGAAATGCCTCCTTTTTGGCAAAGTACTTTCATGAGATGTATCTGCAGTGTGCTTCAGGTGCCATATATATATATATATATATATATGTGTGTCTGAGTCTAAAGCACGCAAGGTTACGGCTATTAATAATGCAAACTCTGCTCTGTTGTCTACGCATGGTCGTATGAACTGAGACGTGTCAAATTGTAATGGCCCCTATTTTTATTTTAGGTTATCCAATTTATCCAAGACACTAGCCCAAAATTAGATTTTAGAACAGATGGCATCTGTGCGAATTACGCTGTTACCGGCTTTGTGCACTTTATACGTTGCGCAGAAAACGAGAGTGAATTACATTCACGCTCATCCACTGACATTCTTGTCCATTCGTGTGGCAGAGCTGTAAAAGCGTGTGAGAAAATTAAACCATCTTCCCGAGCACAAAGAACACGATGTCCACATCAACCTGAACTTGCTACTTCCAGTGACAGCACGGCATTTCTTTTTAAAATTTTGTAATAAACATTAGAAATACAAATCACTTATTTGCCTATGGGTTATGAATGTATTTTATTAGCTTCAGATCAAGTATTTACCTACTATTCACATAAAATATACTAATTTTTGTTTCATTATTATATCTTAAGGACGTTACTAATTGGAGATAATTCATTGCACAATTATGTTGTGTTTCTTTGGTTTCTTCAGCGAGTCTGAGGCCCTACGTAACATTTTGTAACACGATTTTAACATGAGTTGTTAACTCTCCGCATAACCGTAAGCCGGAGGACAAGCCCCCTGTCGGCTGCCCGTGATTGATTATTCATACATTCGCAGTTATCCTCCATACCTGGAGGCCTTCTCCATTCGAAACATGAGGGCCCCATAACGCGGTCACAAAGATCCCACTTAACATCCTGTTAAATTAGGCTACGACCGCTTCCTTCCATATCATTTCAAATTCATTCTTCATCAATCATCCTAGAAGTTGGTGATAAAGTTATCATATATTTCATTCTCCGTTGTATTCACTGGACATTTCCACTAACACATAAAAAATTACACCTAAATTTCTTTGGGGTGTGACCGATTTCTTTGACTACAAACGTGCATGTGTTGTGCATAAATACTGACCGCTTCCAATGATTCTGCATGTAACATAATTTATACATTGCCTAAGTATCAGCCTTTAATTTCGTTCATATAAGATGACAGGAAGATCTCGAATGAATACATTTTCTTTTCTCTCGAGAAAGGTTTTTCAAACATCAATGCTGGACACGAAGAAGAGTATGATGATGCAAGTTACGCCACTGATGTGCTCAGAAAGCGAAAAGTGGAGGCTGGAAACAGAATACGATAATAAGAATGAGTAGTGACTAGAGCGAGTAGTTCATTTTTTATAGTCTGCCTTTATTTGTAGTGTCGGCCATTTTTTCTAGCTATCTCCTTTATATTTTCGTTTTTACGTATCTTGGTCTGCTTTCTGTGTGTCTTCTTTTTGTTTATTTGCATATATATATATACGTGTGTGTCTCTGAAAGTGTGATAATCACTCCTAAGGCAGAATAATTCCTAAGAGGCTTCATAAATGCTATCTATGCTTTATTGCTAAACTCGTAATATTAACCCAAATGTGGTTTATGTTTGTATGCAACCTACTTAACAATATTTTATATTACACAAAACACTTTTCAGCTTGTTACAGTAAAATATGAATAACTTTTAACAGACTACAAAACAAACATATATCTTGTCTGTTACTGAGAAAATTCTTCTTCTATAATTTTGTACCAGGTCAGAATATTTCGTCGAAAGAGGTAAATACAACAATTACACAGTACAGTTCAATCCTCTACATCCAAGTGGTACCTATATGTACCACCTGCTTTAACAAATAAATTCTGCACTTTTCCCACCGAGTGCATTTATAAATATCAGGAAAAAACAATAATTAATTCCCTAAATAGCATTAATTTACTGATAATTGAAGTGGTAAAGTCTGTTTTCTTTGTGGTATGGACTGAATTTTCAAATATGAATTACATGGGAATCGAACTTCTGTTCTATTGCTTTATCTTCCGAACATCAACAATCTTAGAACATTTTCACTATGTAAACAACAATAATTTGTGTTACATTCCCAGAAGCAGGCCTGTAGTGACAAATGAGAGTAACCTCTGCTCTCTACATCTGAAGTATCCCGAATATAAAACATTTCACCCTTCGTCTCACGCGTACATCGAAGCACGAAAGGAAAAAGCAACACGATTCGGTAACTATTCCTCATTAACTCTCGTTCTATACCGGAAACTAAGAACGATGTCTCGCATGGTTCTCGCCAGGAGGCTCTGGCGTGCGTGTTTCCTCAATAAGAATTATGCTACGTCGCTTCCAATTTCCTCTGCCAAAATTCACGGACGAAAGCTATTATTCTTGATGGAGAGGTTCGTTTCAGTACAAGGCTAGAATTTAATTTTATTCTATTACGCAGTTTTCATTTAATAAGAAAGAAGACAGTTCACTAACGCTTCTAAATTCAATTCCCAGTCACGTGACTTTAACAATTAGAAACAATCAACTCTATTAATAACAGCAATTGCCTTCTAACCACCTAAGTTACGGACAATTTTATTTATGGAATATCTAATGTTCGTTACCTTTCTTAATAAAATTATATTTGCAATAAATGAATATGGCAGAATATAAAAGAGCGTACATTTCTCAAAAACCTTTTGCTTTTTAGAAGCAGCCAACTGCTGTTCCTCAAATTTACATGCATAACAGTCTCTTCACATCCTATATAAATAATTTAACAGATTCCAAAGAACTACCACCTCTTTGATTTCTATTAGCCATACGCCACTCTGTACAACAAACATTCTCTTCACATTGTAAGTAAATTAAGGAAGAAAGCAGTCAGCAGGAACCAACGCCCAAGAACTAGCAAAAAGAAACATGACCATGCTTGTAGAAGGAAAACTAAAATATGCCCATATTAATATTTCTCATGAGTTAATTAATAATGAGAAGCAAGCAATAGCAACTTCCACCTGTTATCAATTATGTATACGTCTTTTACATTTTTTCATGAGGAACCTTACATCGGCCTAACCCATGAATAATTTAAACGAGTACAGAAAGGCGAGGATGAGGTCAGGTAGAGAACAATTAAGTTCAGAAGAACTCGGTCTGTTTCTCTGACGTTCTGCCGGTCAGCAGTTACCTGTGGAAATATACACTCAGCTCCACAAAACCAAGCAATCTACAGTTACTTCAAACTTTTCTTTTCGGTGTTACACAAAGATTATTAGTCAAATTAATATCCAGTTCAGATACGTTCAGATACGTTCAGATACGTTCGATCAGAAACCCACAATCTAATTTTATTTACAAGTCCGCAATAAACGTGCGTTATTAATAATTATTTTGAGATGTGATTGACAATGTCTATAAGATTACGAGTGGATTGTCGGCGTCATTTGTCTTGAAACAGAAGATGTTCCCGTGGGTGAAGGAGATTTATAATTTAAAATTCATGCTTCTAAAACTAAGTTGACTGTTTACCTAAACACCACGTCGCGAAGACACATGGTGGAGTAGAGATTAAGATCCACACATTTGTAACCTCGACAATGGATAAAAATGAATAAATAATAAGCTTCAAGTTCCTTCAGCTTGTCCGTGACAAAAGACGTCGAGCAGTCTAACGCAGAGTCAGCTGGGTCAGACAGACCCAGAGCTAAATATGAGTGAAAATAAAAGGTCTTTCCCATGCCAAAAAATCCTTATTATTTAGCCTGTGGCAGTCGATTTTCTGAGATATTACTGCTCAGCATTTTAATCTTGCCATAAATTTATCTCAGCCTACCCTACTTTGAACACTGTAAAATTAAAAAAAACAATAAACATTAAAAGATCCACAGCCGTAGTACGAGATCAATTTTCTTTGAAAGGTCACTCACACTCCCAGCTACTTGCAAGAAATAATTATTAATTACAAAGACGCTTAAACAAATCTGTTTCTAATTCGGGACATAAGGGATTTGAATTATAATTCCAAAACGGGTTATGCAAATGGAGATTCCACTTTGTATTTTTCAGACACTACAAGCAAATATCGATATAACATTTAGATTATCGAATTCCGAAAAAGAGAAAAAATATATGGACTTTTAACCTGTTAACTGACATATGACAGCTGGTCTCCTCCAATAAATGGTAATGGAATCATTTACTTGTCATTATAACGAAGTCATAATGCAACAGGACATGGTATGACTCATCATTTCTATTATTTACACAGAATTAACCTATTACAGACATTACGTCTCAGAAAATGTTTGATATGCAGCGAAAAAAACTAAAACACTTTCTCAAGAGCGAATATTCTCACAGTTATTTTTTCGGCAAATGTCTCATCATAACATTAATAACAATGGCATAAACGTGTCCAGAAACTCGCAGCCTACAAGATCAGATGCACAATGGCGTAAAGAGAACTTGGAGGCAGCTAAAAAATTATAAATAGGGGGGATTATATTATTCTTTATGCGCAACTTTTCTCCTTGACGTTAATCCCATTTTCTTAGCCTGACTGCCGCTTGAATGATTCCCATTCACTCATTCCTTATTATATTCCTTCGTTTAGAGTAACTCGTCATAGAGAAAATAATTAAAGTGTAATCCTCCAGAATGTGAATTTATAAATTTTTTTACCTAAACGGTCTATTAACTGTTAAGAAAACATCCAAAACTTAACCTTAAAATGGCTGAAAAAATGCAACTTACTATATAACCTTGGCCTAGACACTCAATATAAGATGTTTTTAGCACACTTTTCGAATCAATTTGTGTGAGGATACAAGCAGCGTGAACGGTGTACACCTTTCACGGGGTTTATAAATCCATCGTCTGCGAATTTACATCTGTAATTTCCCTTTTTAATCGCTTGTTGCTAAATGAAATCTGTCATAGACGCCGCTGACCTACAGCACTGGTTGTAGCCCAAAATGAACCCCGGAGACCAAATCACATCTCAGCTTCCTTTCTGGGAAATTTTCGAGGCAATAAATTTGTGTGTAAAATCTTAATTTCCTTTTTATTTACAAGTGACGCTAGAGTATACAAACAATATTTCTTGAACTTGTTTACCAGATAGTTAAGAATAGTTTCCCGGAAAATACCACTGGATTTCCTCAATTTTAATACGCCATCGACCTTGTCTTAGTAAAAGGTTTTCAGGGGAAAATACGCGTATTACAATAGGAATTGCTAATATTAAAGCAAAACTTTTTATATTCTTTCGGGACCTTCCTTGCTGATATCTTTGTGTTACTGTCCCATTACTAGTGTCACAGACATGAATATATTCCTTCATCTTTAGTTATACAATATAATTTTTCGACATCGATTCTTAGACGCCATCAAAAAAGCACCCCGACTTTAAAATGTAAAACTAGATCACAGAAACACACATCTGTTAAAACTCCTGATCTGTTTGCTACAAACTTTAATGCCTTTAATGTATTTCTCACATTATTCTATGCATGTAGAACCGCCATGAAAGTTTGCATCTGCAAGGAGCAAAGGTTGCATATATATATACACGGTTTCATTTCAACCTTGCACACCAAGAATTCTCAACTCTCGTCCAACATTTAAGTAACATATGAGGCAATGTTTGTGCACTTTCTGCATTGCCAAGAAACAGAGTGTATAATCCGTATTCATAAATACACCCAAGTGCACAATACTGGAAATGTTTCGGATTTATGTTGAGTATAATAACCACGATAGAGAGTAAGTTGGTTGGTGACCTTACTTTGGGTCAAACAGCTCTGTAGCATTAGGAACACTGCATTTCTCCCACGGAAGACTTTAGGACGGACTTGCTCGTTTTACAACTAATCGAGTCCTACATTTTAAAAATTCTAATCCATTTATTTCAATACTAAAACACTGTTACATGTTAAGTCGGAAACATTACCGCCGTTCAACATACGTGACTCAAAACCGGGATGAGAATTTCTCAAAATATGAACACTGCTTTAAATACAGAATCAACAGCATGCTAACGGCACGAATTATATTAGGTTTGTATTGGAATTTCGTTAGAAATTGCAGAAATGTATACAATTTTATTATGTACTTTTTCAAGTTTATAAAAACATTCGCATAATTAACTTCGTGCAATAACTCCCTTCTTATTCATGTAATAGTCGCTCACCTACTCAGAAATTACAGAATTCTATAAACTTTTATAAAGAAGTCAAAGGTTGATGAAAACAGCAAGCCACTCGGCCTCAACATGAACCCATCCCACACTCCTCTCCCTCTATATCACTAAAATCCATTATAAATTCTTTCATATGCGCCCTTTTCTCCCAGTTGTTGAATTTTATTTCACCGGGATTAGTTGTTACATTTCTTGAGCACTGTACAACTTTCTTACACAAGATTTAAAAAAAAATAAGGTAGAGCTACCACACGATTTTTTTTTAAATATAAAACCGTTCCTAAAATCCTACGTTGGGGGGCATTCATCACAACTGTTTTACGGACAACGAAAGTAATGACCATTACAGATATATGTTCACGTAAGATCGATTCACGAACATAAGGACTAGTCACCAACGAGAAGCACGCATATTGTCCTCTTCCGCAAAATTCCTTTCACACAAAGTAAATATTAATAACGTGCGTAGTCCATTCAGTTCAATTACATTTTGAGATTCACTTGCAGGGGGGGAAATAATTGGACAAGGATGAGCACAAGCAACGCTTCGTGAGAAGGGTTGGAGAAGGCGGCTTAAAAGGGGTGGATGGGGAAATACCGTGAATAGGAAAACAATTGGGGACGCTTTAGAAATCCGAAATAGAATTATTTCGTATTGGAAGAACGTGCCGGCTACCCGATCTCTCATCATCAAAGGAATTGCTTCAAGCTATGTAGACAAACATGTTTATTTACAAGTATTTCAACTCACAGCATTTTATCTAGATTGTTTACTGTAAATACAACTCGTCAGAATTGCATCTCCATTCACGTGCCGTCAAATTTTGTAATTTATTTTCTCCGTCACTTTCTTCGCTCTCTCTGTTACGAAAACTTCGCCTTGCGCTCAGACGACCACGGCCAACTTCAGCTTCTACTTTGTTGAGCTCTAAACTGGAGACTTTGGTCACGCCAATGAGCAATGCTTGAAGCAGCTCAAGCGATGCATGCGGTTTGGAGCATCTACTCTTCAGCACAACGTTGCGTTCAGGGAAACAAAGCCCACCACAATACTTTGGCACATGCTTCCGATGAATAGCTCCGAAAACCAATTATAATTATTTAAGTTTGCATTTCACAGCTACTATACTACTGTGAAAACCTCAAATCTTATATAATCTAACTGTTGGGGATTTAAAAATTGAAACCTTACTGGCATTAAGACATGCAAGAATAAAGTATAATACATGAAATCGTATACCAGAAATGCTAATAAGTAAACTATTATGTTTAATGTTACCCTAATAAATTCATACAACATCAATGTTGGATGTTTCTAAGTGGAATTTAATTTTTATAAAATTCTCTTTACGTCTGCTTGACTGGGCCCACAACGTTGAAAGAAACACTTCAAGCCTTCATTCAGTCTATCATTTATAAATTTTCGGGATCAGCTTGCTTTCATCAAGGAGACAGCGAATTAAGAGCCTAGTTCAATTTAACTCCAACAACGAGAATAATCTTAACTTCGTGTCAACAACACGCTCTCAAACAAGCAGTTGCATATTATACAGAACACACGAATTATTTTAAATGTGCGTAACATCGGCATGGTTTCTACAGTGTGGTGACAAATTTATGGGGACTTAATATCAAAGACACAAACCAGTAAGAATCCAAGTTCAATATTTCAGAACCTGGAGTTATTATATCCCTGATGATGGTATCATACTTTGTGTTAAATTGATGTTTTGGACTTTGTCCATCGTCCTGGTATCAATAAAAACACAACGTTCTTAAGCTGGCCCAATTTCATCAAAAGAATGGAGGATACAGGTCTAAACCTAAAGGACCCCTGGTCGATGTTTACGTTTGAGACTAGCAAATACTCCAGCCGCTTGAAGCCTTGTAAATGACAGACTCTGAATTGCATTCGATTTAATGTTCTCACAAAAACGATCATGACCATGGCTGTCTTGTGGGATGTTCCATCACGTAGAATAGCAGATATTAACCGACGTTTCAGAGGATCTTACTGTCGCCATCGTCAGTGCAATGATGCAACATCTCAAAACACTGCCATCTTTGTTCAACCTCCGTACACCCCTGTAAATTGTCAGAGATCAACTATGTCGCAGGCGTTTCAAGTCTTACCACAAAGTTGTCACAGAAGCTGTCTTCTCCTCCTCGAGGCTTAAGAATCATTAAGATCGACTCTATCAAGGTTTCACTTTTGGTTTAGAAATTTCTCTGAGTCTTATTAATATACCAAACGTGTCCTTGTTATATATAAAAAAAGAATGCAACTTCAAAGCTAAGTCTTGACACACACAGAACTATACAAAGTTTGACAGACAATTGAGTTGTGCCATTAATGATGTCAACCCCCTAGCGGGAACTTGAAACACAGTTCAAATTTAAATTAAACATGCTTTCAGTGTAATTTCCTTATAGTTATTATATTGAAATGGAGTAATATAACAAGACGTGGGGGAAGTACAGAAACCGTATACCTACATAACTCTTGTATCACAAGAAAGAAAGTTATCAAAGTGGATGGAATTTCAATTGTGGTATTAGGCAAAAGAAATACATTAAACTTAGACGTAACTGAACCCTCTAACGTTCAAGATATTATAACTTAAATTACGCAACTTTTGTTCGTATAACCACAGCACACATCAACAAAGATCACAGACACTTTTCTTTACAATTCCTGACATTATAACTGCAAAGTCATTTCCTTAATACCAACGTTCCGTTTGTACGACAAATTCTAGAAAACTTTGTTTCGGAACAGGATTGCATTTGCTCGGTCCTTAACAACCCAGCGCAACCAAATCCATTTCGTCACATTATGTCTCATAAGATATTGCACACAGTCGATCTACATATTAGTGCGTCCATCATGAGCGTGGAAGTGTATCTCTGGGGTCCTGATCATTGGTTTCAAAAATGGCACAAGACTTTTAATGTCTTCTTTGTAATCTTTGGGAACTACATGTGACTACAAGGTGACATAACCTAGAAGGCCACAATTCGTATCGCAAGTTTGTAACCTCAATATGTCATTTATAAACATTCTTAATTTATCGAAAATCAGTGTTAGATATACTGAAGTTTCCCACACAACAAATATCCGTCATTAGTCTTTCACAGGGAACAATAAATTAGCGATGATGACATATATCTTAACTGTATTTGTATATTTTAGTTAGCAGGAAGTTACGGTTTAAGATTTACATCCAAGCTCCCTAAATTAAGAATGTAACAGGACGATTTCTTAACGAAACCTTTCACTATTTAATCTTTTCTCATGAGGACACAAAAGAAAATTTAAAAAATTGACAATGGAACCACGGTTCCGGAGAATCTGACGTAAATACGTCTATACGGAAAGGAATTTTATATATTAGCTTTAATTACAACAATATTAACAACAATGACGAGTAAACATATGACGTTTCCTAGGTAACATAACAATGCACGCAAGCTGACCATTGTTGTCGATCCATATTAACACATTGTTGATATGGATCTTTCACGTTTTCCTTTCACTTGTTTGCCGAATGACCCTTCCGTATAGACGTATTTACGTCAAAAAAAAACTTTGAAAAATGATGGGATAACTTTAAGTTTGCATCCCTGAATCACAGATAACACTCCTTAATATTGATCAACAATGAGTCGTAAACCTGCATTCCAACTCGTTCCATTTCGAACCAGAACCCCCCCCCCCCCAATTCCAAATGTAAACAATACAGGCATGCGGAGCCAGAACACTGTGGGGAGATGGGTTATAAAAGCTGTCACGAATAAACATTCAGTATAATTGATTGTTGGCGCATTCAACAAAGACAACGGTGGCTATATACGTTAATTGTTGTCGTAGTTAGTGGTTTTTTCCCCATAAAAATATTTTGAACCTAATAAAAAATCAAATCTGCATCCATAGCAATATTATGAGCTGTTTGTATACGGATGATATGTTTCAGAGTGTTAGGTACAGAGCACAGGAATAGGAGAAAACGCAGTATCTACAACACAAAGGATGCTGACGTCACTAGCTGCGAGTTATTACTTTACAAGAAGCGTTATCCCTTAAAATGCGAGCGCCTGCCTGAGACAGACGGGCGTGTATGGTAGAGGCTGCGTGTGTCTGGTGTAGTCAGCTCGCCCGTAAAATCATCGGCGAAGCTAAGCAGATTTTTACTAGCCAGTCTTTGGAGGAGTCCCAAAATGACGGCTTATAACTTAATTAAAAGAGAGCACACAAATACAATGAAGAAAAAAACATCGACTTTTAACTTATTGGTTACGGCTCATTTAAATCTACCGTATCTCACTTCTCGAAAAAAAAAAAGTTATCGAACGTAAAAATGCACATGTAAATTAAATTTTCTTCTGATATGTTAGAAAGCTGCGTTTTTCATTCTGCCATTTACATTTCATTCCAAAATTCATTAAATGTGTACAATGAAAACATTTCCCTTGGATATTTAGTTTCCTATTATTACTTTAAACTAAATTATTAACGTTATGATGGCTGGGAATTTGCAGCATGGAGGTAACAAGAAATATATACAAAGTTATCGATTTTAAAACCTCAAAGAGAGGGAAAACATGAGATTCCTGTATGTGGGAAGACAATAAATAATAAGAGACGCTGGAGGAATGGGTTGTGAAGACAAGAACTGGATTGAAATGGCTCTGGCTAGGTTCCAATATGGAAGTGTACATTCGGATTCTATAAAAGAGAAAACTTCTTTACATGTGTACAATTTCTCAACTAAATCCTTATTTAATTTATATTAAAATGCATGTTGTAATAACACACTAAGTACGCCAGTGATTTTGTTATTATAGAAGACAATTACGTTCAGGTAGGTTCAGAAGTTTACAGGACTGTCCGAAAACCGCCAGACGACGTAGCGTATAGTTTTAACGCAATTTCCAAAGTGCACAGAGCAAGGGAGCGCTTTGTGTCAGTTGGAAACATCAAATAGGCTTGTGTCCGTGCAGGGACAAGGGAAAGCCAATCCCCATCCATCGAACGTTGCTTTAGTTTGTTCCTACAAATTATGCGGGCGGTGGTTCTTTACCTCAGACATCATGTGGACTGAAACAAAACACACGCATCCCATTGATACCTCTGAAATGCGTAAGGAATTACAAAACACTATTCACAGAAATAATATACAGTGGGAACATCAGCTCTGTAAATAATGTTCAGCTGATCTATAAAATAACTTCAGGGTGAATTTTAATGATGAGGTGACTTACTGTAAGGTCCATATTACGAGAATCTGTGCGTTAAAACACCGTAACATCATACGGAAATTGAGATAAAACTTAAAACAGGATGCGTGGTTGTCCATTAAGGGAAGGGACACGTCTGTCACCCTGGCCACCTAGGAAGAAGAAAGTACACCCCTCATCAGAATAGGGGCTACATGAGTCGAGTACCGCCTTTATCAAATAACTCCTAGGAGAAGAGTTCTTTTTCAGATACTAACAATCGCTCAGCGAGTCACGAAATACCTCCCCTTGTATGACTTTCTCATCATCATAGTATCGTATAATATGGCTTAAAGAAATACTATCCTAAAACACTGACCTATCGACATAAGGTCCACGTTCTACCTTTAAAAATACAAATTATTAAAACCAAATGTTCTGTACAACTGTCTAAGCAGCTAGTAGACTGTATTATTTCTTCGGAACATTTATCACGTTCTGCACTAGATACGTTTTTATGTTTAAAATGCAACACCCATAATCTATGTAAGAATATTTTTAATAAACTATTTAAGTGGTTCAGATATCGACTCATTAACCATTTGAAGCCGAAGCTTGTCAAAAATAGTATTTAAGAATTCAGTCCGTACCACAAAGAAAACACTTTACTTTACCATTAAATGATCGAACGGTTAATGCTGCTATCATCCTACAATTCGGCGCTACGTCATATTTGCTACTTACAGTGTCGTTAAACAAACTAAAAACAAGTAAACGGGCTTTATAATGTAAATCAGTATTTATTCATTTGTGCAAAAACGATAAAATTTCTGGTTCAATAAGCAGGCCCTCAAATCTATTCACAGAAAGTCTACCATGATTTTACACCAAATCCTCGGAGTTTCCGATCTGATGCGTAACTCAACACAAAACACCGTGTTCGCAACACACTGCAGAAAAGGCGCGAGACAACCAAAAACAAAGGAAAAAAATCCACGTTATTACAATAAAGATAAATCTCAACAGAAGGAAAGGAATAAAAATAAATCACGTGTTTCACATATAAACCCACATGTCAAAACCCAGAGACTTGCACTGGAGTTGTACTGGGCATCATGCATTTTGTATAAATGCAAACGCGAACGAAGAGGATCCAGGGATGCCTGTGACGTCACAGCGCTAAAATGAAAACGAATTGTTCACGCACGACACAATAAAACTGTGGCTAATGCTGGAACGAAATGCTGGAGGTAACAAGAGACAAATGGAGTAAACTCTTCCTGTCCCATAAATATCACACCAGTTCTATTGTGGCGAAATATCCGTTTTAAGCGTATCGCGTCCGATAAAAATAAATGAATGGTCTAATACAGTTTGTTCATACGGCCAGCAAGTACTGAAAAACAGTATCTGCAGTGCTGTATATAATAAATACGCTGATCTCGATACCAAAGCAGGAACTTCTGATGTGTAGATCACAGGAAATAGTTCAAAAAACCTCCCGTCCTAACGTTTGCTAATTTTCTCTAATTTTCTCGGTGGTCTAGCGGTTAGAACGCTGGCCTTGTAATCCTGGGGTCTCGGGTTCGATTCCCGGCGGTGCTCCGGTTTCTCCGTGGCATCCCAACAATTACTCCATTCACACACAGAAGAAGGCAATGGCAAACCACTTCTGGATCATCTGCCAAGAACGTATATGAACAGGTCCCAGTCCGAGAAAAGGATGGAAGGATCCTGTTCATATGGACCTGTCGTCAGACAGAACACTAAATAATAATAAGATGAGGTGGTCTAGCGGTTAGAACGCTGGCCTTGTAATCCTGGGGTCTCGGGTTCGATTCCCGGCGGTGCCGAATTTATAACTTGTGTTGGGCAAGGCCGTGGTCTAGGCAACACGGAGTTTTCCTCCGTGGCATCCCAACAATTACTCCATTCACACACAGAAGAAGGCAATGGCAAACCACTTCTGGATCATCTGCCAAGAACGTATATGAACAGGTCCCAGTCCGAGAAAAGGATGGAAGGATCCTGTTCATATGGACCTGTCGTCAGACAGAACACTAAATAATAAATAATAAGCTTATAAAGATTCAGTATACCTTTTCCGAAGGGATTATCTGATATGCGAAGTGGACTGGTGATTTTTCTGTTGCTCTGAGGAAAAACCCTGAAGATTATGATGACAGCGAGGCGTTTTTCAGGTCACAAAAGTACAGGACCTCAGACGCTAGTAACATCATCTCCAATTAGTTAGTGAGCATACTGGATTAACCCTCTACTCTGAACTAGTCGCGCGTCAGGGAAGCATCAACCCCTGGCAGTAGATGATACTGAGTAAAACTGCTGTTAACTAAACGGGAAATCGAGAGGGTTTTCTCATTACATCGTCAGCACCCCCCCCTCCCCCACCACCTCCACCACGGCAACCCCCGACTCCATCCATCTGCGCAATTCAAATCTACCGCACTTCTCATATCCAGAGATCCAAACCTCAACAGCTGTCCCGAAATGATACGGGGAATTTATTTCAAAAGTGGTACATGTAAAGATAAATTTACTTCTACTCGAAATAAGGTGTCGTAATAAACTTATTGTCTTTGTTTAATGGATGTAAAAATTTGTTTATAATAATATTTATCTCGTCGAATATAAAGACATGATAATAGTCACCCAGTTTACGTGACAGACGTACTTCGCCTTTATGTATTGTGTACAAGACTAGACTTGAGTCTGTTTCTGCCCGATCATTAATTACTAGCCTAAAATAAAAAGACAGATTGTTTCTTTCACTGCCCCTTGCATTTTTAAAGAATGTACCGCATCCCTAAGTGCACATTCGAAGATCAAACCCTTATTCGAATAATAAAATATTACCCTTTTTGATGTAGACCTTATTTAAAACTTATGTTGCATAATAATTTGAACATTTTCTAACGGAATTAAAATAATAAAATTACGTGTAAATTGAGTTCACGACCAACAGCAAAATACAGTGGTGTTATTGTTGATAGGAAAATAAGACCTACCTACTTCATTAAAATATTGATCTTGGGCTCCAAAAATGCTAAGTACACAGTGATATCTTTATACAAGATTCGATACCTTCGCGACAGTAGGAATAGATATTGATATCTTCTGCATTATGGCACCGTGTAATTTTGTAGGTGGTTGCCAACGTTTCGGAGAAACACAGTTTCACCATCAACAAGACAGAAAATATTTTCGTATAGTTAAACCCAAGCACCAATAGCAACCTACAAGAGTACACAATATTGCAATCCGGAAAACTTCTTCTATAAATCGAATTTTTCCGATTCCGAAAATCGATATCTCATAACATTTTATTATTCACGTCTATAATATTTTCTCGTAGCATTAATAGGGCTGAGTCAAATACAAAAGTGGCCTATGGTACTCATGCGACTCAAAACAGAATATTTATTTATTTATTCATTTATTTGAATTAATTACTTCAGCGGAAATGCGACTTAAAACATTTTTTTATTTACATGTTCATCTATTCAAATATTTTTAGTTTAAAATGAGTTTTATAAGCAGATTAATCACTCTGCTATCAAATCTCTAATCTCACGAAGGTGCATTTTGACATGGAACAGCCATCAGACCCTCGAGTTTCGTTATTCTGAATAATGGATAAGCTTATTGTGTTCTTTCTACGACCTGCATTGTTCCCGTTACGTGAATGTCAACAACTACCGGTTGATAATGTGAAATGCAACACCGATCTTCTTTCATTTATGCAAATAATTCATGTACACGAAAAGGCGAATTTTACAGGGGTGTAACTTTTGTTATTGACTCAAGAAATTCAAAGAAGCATATACGGAGTAGGGGGTTTAATGGAATTTCCTCTGACAAATTCCTCTAAACAAATTAACTATATAGTACAGAAGCGTCCTTAAAAGGTTATTCCTTAGGTTAAAAATTTTCTAGCATCTATTTCTCCCAAACTCTCTGCACAATGTTTACACACCCTATCACAAGTCAACTGAATTTATTTCACAACTTCACTATCTGCGCGGGTACCTTGAGACCCTACACCAAATAAAGGATTTCCTCACCTTTAGTTTAACTGTTAAACAATTTTCCCACAATTACTCATTTCAATCCAAACCTTTGTTAATATTACTCTATATCGACGTAACTTAATACTCATTTGGGCCTAGAAAATATTTTTGAATGTTTTCAGTTTTCATGACGCTTCTCGCGTCCGCATTCTTGATACGTAGTGAAGCTGGGAGAGTTTTATGTGTGTGTTTTAATTTTCGTTCCGACTACACAGATTCTTGATATTCAAGCACTGCAGTTCAACTCCGTCAGTTCCTTGCAGTCTTGGCGCCGAATGTCTGTCGTCACCTGAGTCTTCTTAATCCTTTTTGAGACTTTCTGCTACAAAAATTTCGAACACAAACCTTGGCGCCCGCCTGAAATTTTCAAAATTCGGAGCCCATTACACAAAACGCATAATTTCAAGCAGGCAGTTGCTCACAGCGTACTGTGCCCTTTCGTGGACTCAATTCTCGCATTACACCCCTTATCAATATCACATTGGACAAGGAAACACTTTTTAAAGGGGTCGACACACAGTCCTTGAGAGACGAAGCAACTCTACCGCTGTTCCACATAGATTAAGGAGTTCCACCAGCTGTCTGTTTCTATCGTTACGAACATATATTAATCTTCTTCAATTTAATCCGCACCCTCTTCTATACTTCACCCCTCATGCCATTTATTCCACCATCACCCCTTGTATTACGAAGTTATAACGCTATAACACAACCCTGTTAAGGGCATGGGACAGCACCACAAAGAATAAGAGATAACACGACGAGGAGTGAACAAGAGAAAAATACAAAAAACAAAACGAGACAGAGGGCAAGACGTAGAAGGGATAGAGGCGTTGAACTATTGTTGATAATGACCTCCTTGGGACTGAGTAAGAGGGTTGCTCGTTTGAAGGGTGAGGAATCTATTGGGACGCTGGAAATGATCAATCACCTATATGTTGTACAGCATTATTGGAGAATGGACTTGTCGCTCTTTCAAGCTATAGCCTTTACACCCTTTTCAACTAAACCCGATTGCGTAACTCTTGTTCCCAGTACCCACTGATATCCAAGATCCGAATTTCGTACGTGTTTGTAAATCATGTCTGCTGTTCTCCTGTTTCCCTCTCATCTGTTACAGCAAGGAAATGGAGCACTAAATGTGTCTTCACACATCGCACACCATCCTAAATCAACAGCTGTTAAAACCAATTCATTGTGTCTTGCATAGTAGATTTTGTTGATGGCGGAGGGTAAAGCTGTCCACGAGGAAGTTCTTCGCTCCACCGCAAGACAAAATTTTCGTAAAGGGAAAGGCAGTAATAAATCAGAGACAATGTATTACTGTGTTATGATTAAAATCCCAGAGTTTAATTTCCGGAGAGGTTTCAAAAATCGATTAACACAAGCTACACCGCATTACGAATTCAAATACCTACTACACAGCTGATACAATTGTTGGTGACGTAATAATATAGTAAAATTTTTTTTAAGAATTTAACAATACCGTTTTTCACATTACAGGGAAGGTTCGACAGTAAATGCCATATAATATAAATCTTCTTCAGAAGTTGATAGTTGTACAGCTAGTCAAGAAAATGTCCGTAATTTATAGGAAGCAAAAGTTCATTATCGTGTTCACAGGAACCCGACTTCAGACATTGTCCTGACCCAGATGTCCACATCCTCACGCACCATTTATTTAAACTTCAACCTACGCAAATGACCCCTCTTAGTTTCACCGCTGTAGGAGTTCCAGGGTAAAACGTCTGTGCTTCTATCTCCCGATGTGAACCTCGCATCCCGTCCACCTTATCCGCCATGATTTGATACCCGATTAATATTTAAAGAAAAATACAATAAATTGTTCTTTGTGTTCTATAAAATGCTGAAAAATCTCAACTGTGCCACAATTACATTCACAAGAATGAATCACATCACATTCTATGCTCCGAGCTGAATGGTTAGCTCTGGTGAGTCGCAAAGCCCTAGACCCATTTTTAAATCCGAATAGCTGTCATCCAGAGCTCCCAATGATGTCCTCGGTTAACCGCGCAAGTAGATAAAGCAGACCGTGACAACTCTCGTTTTTTTATATTTCCAAATTTATCATTTACAATTAGTTTGTATTCTCTATGTAATTATGCACTTGAAGAACTTAAATCACCGCAGACACATGGCTACATAACCTATACATATTAAATATCATCGTTAAATAATTTAATAACTGACCCATAAATAAAGATAATGATACTAGGTATGCATAAATTTCTATAACGTAATTAAATTATCTTCTTGCATTTAACGATTCCAGAAAATAGTTAATTAATCATGGCCAACAGAAGATGTAAAAATGGTTCTTCAGATTCAGACTGAAATATATTTAAGTAAAAGCAAATAATTATACTGAATAATAAGGCAATAAAATTTGTTTTAATCGTGAATATCAGAACACACTACAGACATTGTCTCTCTTTCTCTCACACGCAGAGCAATATTTTACTCAGAGGAGAAAGGGGGAGATAGCTTCTCAATCTGTTCCTCCCACGAGACTATGAACCCTATTAGCCCTACCCTCCAGTAAAACCAGTCAATTCGCCCCTAAACCAGTTCAAAATTTTGAACTGATGACTCATATTGGGGAATAAAACATGTCAGTTTTACATTCATGTACAACTCTCCGTTAATTTACATGTAAACAAGCCAGTTAAATGTTTCAAATAGAAGTCCCTTGGGCTGTTTAATCTACAAAGGAGATAAAACTCTAATATCAATTTAATCGGGGGTTCACAGTCGCTTCTTTGACAGGGAATAGTGCATGGAGAAATGGTCAGACAAACCAGGCAACCTGTGTGTTGCGCAACTCCGTTGATTCATCCCTCTGAAGAAAGAGGTTGGGTTGCGTTTTAAATGGTATAATCGGTGCATCTTCTTCCAACTCTTCATTAATGCAAAGCGTACTTCGTGGAAACATCTCCACACTTCGAGGTATTTTTCATATGACTACAAATTAAATGATCATGGAGATAGCTGTCTCCGGAGGCAGTAAGCACCTCCTAAACGTCGGTAACTTACGGCGCAACAACCCACACGACAGCCATCTTCATTCACTTCGCCGTGAATTTGCACCTAAAATTTGAGACAAGTTCTTATTTCCCCACATAATGCAACAATTTCATATATGGCGTATATGGGGAAAGTGAATAAAGATGAACATGCACAAGTGTTTGCTCTGATTATTATACCAGCGTCATTCAAATGTTTTTACAAGGTTATTTCTTCTACAATAAAATGTGTTTTGACAAGCAACGAATAGCATGTATACACAAGTTATACCATCAAAAATAACTGTCAAATTGTTCCTATAGACTCAGGTATGACACGCAAACACAAGGCAAAATATACTGTTTCAGAGACACAGACTGCCAGTGACATCACGCGTTATCTCGTCAAACAAACCGGCTTTGTTGTTCAGACTTCAGGCCTGTTCAGTCTGCCGGATATTACTGGCAACGACGGGAAAAGTTAATTATATTTTCTAAAATCTCATGCAAAACCGATCTACCAACAAATTCGTAATTAAAACGCTTAAAAATAACACTAATGTTTGACTCCATGGCATTCGATAGTCAAGATCAGTCTCTTGGATAATTACAGTACTTATGAAGTAGGGAAACGTCTCGTATACGTGAGATATAGCACTTTAAAACCCGGTGGTAACTATATATACCAATTCCTTTGACGATCACTACACTACTGCAATTTCTCCAAGCAAGGTATTAATGAGTTTCGTTTGTTCTCAGAATAAACTCAGATTATTCACTTAAACAGCATTACCCAGTTAATCCTTTTAATTGAGACGTGTTTTATTTTCTCTGATGCAAGAACTCGATTTTTAAACACCATTTCAGCCAGCTTCAACGAATTAATTGTCTTGTTTTATCTCAAAGATCTGCCAGTACATATGCCAGAATAGCATTTGAAAGGTCCTGGCATGTTTAATTAAAATAATAGTAAATATATCAAAGACGGCTGTCTTCTGGGTGTTGCGCCGTGTAGTCTGGTAGAAGTTTACCGACGTTTCAGACGTGTTTCAGAATGTAGGCAATAAATCAACAGTAGAGTCACTTCTATAGTCCTTAGTGAATACGACATGTCCCACAATGAGAATGGGAATAAATCTATTCCTTTCTTTTAACACATTTCGAAAATTAAATTCATGTGTCGTGTTTAACTACGTCCATAAGAACCCATTAAAGATCTTAGGCATACACATTTTAATTACTGAAATAATCATCCTGGGTTTTTAAGTTAAGTAAATTTTTATAATTTTTGTGTCTACACTTGAGACTTCCAAATATTACATTGATCAATTATTATTGGTAACAGACTCTCCGGCATATAAACAAATAACAATATCAAAATATTCCCTTGACCTAATAAAAAGTTATTTCCAATTCGAATCGTACAGGAAACATCGTTCTGGTGAATAGTAGTGTTAATATATAAATTATTGTTCTGCTGTTGAATATATAAATGAATCATCAATCTGCTTGTAACTTAAATCGCTCTTCTTCCAACTGTGACATTCTCATGGTTGCAACACCTTCTTGGTAATTCCTGCTCAGCGTCCATTCATAAAACTGTCAAACAAAATTACGGTCAGGCCTATTTGTGATTCACCGATACGTGTTTGTTCATATAAATACAGATGGACGGGACAATGTGTTCCACTCCGAGTCAGCGCCAGGAAGAGCTTGCACTTTTATATCCGTTACTGCCATCATGATCAAGGTCTCGTGTTCAGTTCTTGTGGTCATAATTTGTCTCACGGCAGCTTATCCTGCGGTAAGTTTACACTGTCTCTAACTCCAGTATTCTAAACGAACAAAGCTGGATCAGTCTACGTCTCACAGAACTGTGAGAGTTAACACTTCGGGCATTAATCATAGCAGGTAGTAACCGTCCGGGGGTCCAGGTTCAATACCAGACCTAAATTACTCATTCTGAGAGGGAAGCGATATGTGTTTCCTATTTATAATTATTGTTATTCACTAAAGCCACCAGCGTGAACCTCAAAAATAAATCCAGTGAAAGATTATACTTAAATTGGTATTCGGAACATAGCGCAAACATGGAAACTGTTACACACGACTTCAGAGCAGGTCGGAAAGTTTCAAAATGTATTCGTTATTAATTAACACAAAGTCGTGAAAACTTATTTTCAGATGATACTGTGATATCTGCATTAACGTCGTACTAAGTGTGTGACACAACTAAAGTTTAATTTAGGTATTCCTTGCAAAAAAAATCTTCTATTTAAGTTATAAAAGTTAACGGCACATTCAAAGAATTGTTCCGAACACAATATCCTTTATACTTCCAAATACGACATTAATTTCTTCGAGGATCTCAGCGATCTTAATACAGTGAGGATAGTCGTCAGCTGTGCCGCGAGTAGCTGTGAGTTAGCAGCATCTGTGATAAATAAAGTGGCATTACACTATCTTGCAAAATTCACGTGTGACTAAGTGTTGCGTTGTGCAATATTTACTTTGTGTTGGTCACGAATAAAATTACACTACAGCAAGGAGTGTTCTTGTTAGAACATTATATGAAATATAAATTTCCTATTACTGTCAGAAACAGCTAAGGAAAAAGTCCCTTGGAGTTCGATTTCCCCTAATAACAATATTTATAATCTTGTAATCAAAATAAAATGTAGATTATATTAACACAGCTCAATATGAATTATTTGTATTGTGCTTCAGTAATTGTTATTTGGGTTGACGAATCCATTCAAATAAAACCAAGCTTTGTCGAAAAAATGACGTAAACTCTGAATCACGTTCTCTGTTATGAACCGACTCAGACAGCAGTTATACGAATTACATCTGGCCACTGCCTCACATGGCTTGAAAGAGAGCCCAAGTGTGGGTTTGCATGGCTTTACTTTTAATAAATTTGTAGCCGTTCTCTCGGTACGTATCGATACTCTCGTTTCTCGCAAAGGGAGCTTAAGAGGCTTACAAATGCCCTACGACAGCACAACTACAGTGTTCTCTCTCCAAATCTAATTTAAAAAATTAATTAATTTAAGTTTAGTTCGCCAACACAACTGCGCCTGTCAGCTCTTAGCAACCGCGACAATTTCTTCATAAAACTGGCATATCACCTACCACGCGAAATTTGTGTCGGGGCCCTAATTTAAACCGGGCATGATTATTTACTATGCACTCCACAGCAGTTCGCCGTCATCTCGCTTCCGACAGGAAAAATCTCACAATCCATGAATCAGTGTTACGTAAGATCGGCGTTAAGTATCGCAGAGCTCTAATCACGTGTAGCTCACTAATTCAGCTGCATTCAGTTTTTAATACTCCTGGAGCTATGCTAATAAGTAATACACGCAGAATTTTCTCTTTCGATATTTTCAGTGGATTATAATTAGATTTAGCTGTTTTGTCTACACTTTTAACGAAAACTGAGAGCAGTTGTTTTGTAAATACTTGAAAGGAGAAGTATATATTTAAATGATACCCCATTCCAGGCTTGAGCGATAACTTTCCACCCAGACAGAACTTGGTACTGGGCACTTATATATATTATTCAGAGTTTGCTGTTACGACAGTAAGCTAAAGGAGGTTGGATGCTGGATCGTTGGCTAAAACCTATTCCGTGTTCAGTAGTATCATCCCACGCCCATGAGAGCTTCATTCCCAGGAAGAACCTGAAGTAGCGACTACAGAAAATCATCACACCGTCTTAGAATCGTCTTCACTCTTTCTTCCTCTTACATGAAATTATATTTCATATTTCACAAAACTAATCATTGTAATACCAGAGCATGTTAAAACAACTGTGTCGAGATATACGACCGTAATTTCAAATAAAATTTGTTATAATAAACATTTAGCACTCTGAAGCCAAAATTCATATTGGTAATATTTAAAAATTTCGTCACGACCTCTAAGAAAACACAATCCGTCTCAATCACAAACATTAATTACTAATGTTATTTAAAAAAATTATCGCTGCTTATCATGGTAATCAAATGAAACCTATTATGAAGACAAAATGCAGAATTAATTAATATGCAAATAGGTGGTACACATAGTTACCATTAAAACTTAAAAAAATTATTACCACGAACGCATCATACCCAAAAACCAAAGATATTGAATCACAGCAGGATCTGAGGTTTTAAAGGATGCTAGTATGAATATGGCAGACTTTCGGGTTGTAGCGCCGTGTAGTCTTGTAGAAGTTTACCAACGTTTTAGAAGTCCTTGTACTCGCAGGGCGATAGCCATGATGATGGAGACAGCAAGGATCTCTGAAACGTTGGTAAACTTCTAGCATACTACCCAGCGCTACAACCCACAAGACATCCATCTGCTTATTTAATCTCATGCCCCTTGATTTGGACTCTGTCAAGAGTCATCTCGCTGTCCGTGTTTGCATGTTTCATGAATTTCCATAGGGTGTCTCAAGAGCTGATATCACATATTTCAAAGACGTGTTTACTACTCAACTTATGCCAGCATATTAATTTCATATTTCAGAACGAAATGTCCGCCGCTGTGGATAAATGTCAAAAATCTCAAGGCGTCTCTGATCGTAAGTATGACTCTCCTAAATAAAAGACGGGTTTTTGAAAGAAAATGTGTCCGATATTTCTCATGTTATCATTCTTGTTTCAGTTGAGAGTATCTTGAATGAAGGATCGATGACCTTGAAAGACGAGTCAAATGAAGTGGGAAGGGTAAGATGATTCAAAGGATGATACAAAGTCATTAAAACTATGTAAGATTTAAGGTTTTCACAGCGGTGAGTATGAAGATTCTGTCTTCTGGGTTGTTGCGATGAATCGCCCTGATGACGGAGGCAGTATGACCTCTGAAACGTTGGTTAACATCGACCAGACTACACAGCGCAACAACCCAGAAGACAGAAATCTTCATACTCATCGCCCTGATGACGGAGGCAGTATGACCTCTGAAACGTTGGTTAACATCGACCAGACTACACAGCGCAATAACCCAGAAGACAGAAATCTTCATACTCATCGCCCTGATGATGGAGGCAGTATGACCTCTGAAACGTTGGTAAACATCGACCGGACTACACAGCGCAACAACCCAGAAGACAGAAATCTTCATACTCACCGCCCTGATGATGGAGGCAGTATGACCTCTGAAACGTTGGTTAACATCAACCAGACTACACAGCGCAACAACCCAGAAGACAGAAATCTACACTAAAACTAATTCCGTCACTTCAAGTCCCGTAAACAACATCGTGGAATGCAATCTTACAAAAAGACGTAGATCTATCAGCACAAATAGAAGTCCATGAACCCGAGTAATCAGTTGCATCTGCATTTCTTCCCTTAGTTCCAATATTACGACATTTGCAAATGGCATTACTTAATTATTTCACTTCAAAAGCTATGAACCTATTGTCAACAGTACTCAGAAAATAGAAATAACTGAACTATTAACTATTTCAAGTTGAGGCTCGTCTATGATACAAGATGTTCTTTTGTTTCAGTGCTTTATACAATGCCTGATGACAGAATTTGGAATTGTAAGTACATATGTTCAGTGTTGTACTTCTGTAAGTTTTCTTAATAAGAACTTAATTATTGTACATAATACTTGAGGAAGTAGAATCACATCCAATCTTGGCATGTTCCTGTCACTGTATTGAAAAATATATTTTATTTTTCAGCTTAAAGGGGACAACCTTGATGCTGACACTGTTATTGCGCAGGCGCAAGACTTGGTACAGTACGTAAAATCACAAGGCAAGGAAGTTGACATAAACAAGATAAAGTCTTCAATTACAGACTGCGGTAACAAAGGTGAACAAATATCTACATTTTTTTACAACTACTCTTGTCTCTTCTAAACATAGATTAAACACTAGGATGTCTTATTTTAACTTTTATTCTTGATACTTTCGTATTACAGTCGTAACAACGTGCGTCACCTTATTGGAAAGCTTTCAAGTTAAATTAATCCCATGGAACACATTTATTATTGAGGAGCCAACACTAACTCAGCTGTTGAAGGTATCCCTCGCCTTTTATGCAACCAGAAGGTTCACTATTATGATCTTTAGAAGCCACCACCAATCCCACTCATAAGCCTGACTATTCCAGTTAAATCTTCATATTATATTTCTGTAGATTAAATATCCCAAACTGATATAACTTTTCACAATCGCGCCATGTAGTTCTGATGACATCGTACAGGTGGCAGCTCCAGCGTTACTGAATAAATTAACGTCACGTAATTTCCAATTCTGATATATATTTATTCTGGTTTCTAGATTCTAGAGGTGGCTCCTGTAATTATAGAAATTGTGTGCATGCTTATTCAGAGCTATCTGTGGAACACAATTTGAATTTCAACTGAAAATAATTAAGTTATTGAGATTACTACACAACGCCCAGAAAATTATCGAAGTAATCTTCAAATGCATTACTCAATATCTTTCAGATGGTGATGGAAAATGTATGAAGACGTACAAATCGTGGACCTGCTTAAGCGA